>NC_041397.2:185260015-185560084 GCF_900747795.2 Erpetoichthys calabaricus | reverse complement strand
GTATAAGATACTGTAGGAGGAAGGAGAAGAACTTTTCTTGAAGTGACTGAAAACATAATTTGACGACTTTTACAAATGGTATTTTATTACTTTTATATGTTGAAACAGCCAGCTATTAATAAGCAAAATGTACCTTATTTATATTTACTTCTGTAGTCAGATAAGAATTGTCTGAATTTTGAGAGCAAGGTCACACCTAAACTTCACTGTGAATCACTGGGTAAGAGTATCTAATAAATATCAAATCATTATAATTCAATATATGTAACAGTATGCAATGCATGATTAATCACTCATATAATCCCTGAACATTCTTCAAATTCAAGTATATGACTAGCCTATTTTACCACACATGTGCCCATACACACTTATAACTGTACAGTTGCTAGTGGTTATGTGTCAGACCTGCATATATTTTGGATGTGGGACGAAACCACAGTACGCACTGTCACAGGGAGAATGTGAAACTTCCACATAAATTTTGGGCCAGGTCATTACAGTGCTGCAGCAATATAGCTGCATACTGTGCTACCCATAAAAATTTAATTTGAAAAGAAAATCTAAGATACAGAAGCCCTCTTCTAGTCTTACTGCATGATTACATTTTAGGGATAAAAGAATTATATATTATTTTTTTTTATTTATTTCATTTAATATTTCTTAAAATGCAATAAGATGCTAGAATACACTCTAGCCTCTGCCACTCTAAAGTGAAGAAGCAGATAAATTTTCCATATTATAAAAGAAATAGGAAGTGATCAAGCACATCAAAAACAATGCCACAGAAGGGTAGATCTTAAAGTATAATTGCAATAGCTCACACTTTGTAAGTGAGTTTCAAAAAATCATATGTGAAAAGTGAAAGCAAATTCACTTCTGTGGAATGTTGAAAATATATATTAATATATCTTAAAAGAGAAAGGAAGATGCATTTAAAATCAAGGCAAACACTATATTTTGTACAGATGTTTAACACAGTACACTTTAATTCTAAGAAGTAAGTATAAAGAAAATAATTTGTGCTACATGCTTTTGGCTTTTATACTACATGGTTTTGCTATTATTAATATTTCATTATAGTATAAAAAGCAGAGGTTGGGATATGCTTTGGCATTCTCTTAATCACTGAAAATAAACTTGGCAATTATCATGAATAATGCATAATGTGCTAACCAGCAGTAACCAGTGCTCAAAGTACAGCTCATTTTCGCAAAAACCTTCCCTTGCACTTCTTGGTGGGAGTCTCAGAATGAATCTGTAATTGTTGTTCCAATTTAGAATTAATCAACCCATGTCCCTTTGGCCCTATATAGTGTAGCATCTAAAAAAAGACCAAGGCAGATTAGTCAACAATGAAACAGTCGGAAGGTCTCTCTTGAATCGTAAACTCGGGTGTATTAGCTTAGGCAATATCCAGATAAAAAGTGTGCAACAGCTTCAAAAAATTCTAACAACAGCTTACACCTTTTATGCAGTAGTGATGACTAAAGCTAAAATTAAGAGAAATAGGAATTCTCCGAACAGCAGAAAAAAAAAAAATCAAGTAATGAGAAGCTTTGCCAGACAAGGAGACAGCTGACTCAGGTAAATGCCTTGCTTTTGTGGAAGACTATTGCATTCTGCATGAAGCAGAATTCTAATGATCTTTCAACTTGAAAGCAATGGGCAGTTAGACAGAAATTTATGTAATTCTAATTAGAGAAATAATTGGAAACAAAGCAACTGCTTCAAAGGCGTATTTAAGTAAATGTAACAAAAGAAACAAATAATGTATTATGAGATTAAATATTTTTAAATTGATATTTGGCTACATAGCTATTGATATAATTTTCTTATCAAATAAAACTATTCATATTTTATTTGGTCAATATCACAGGATGCAGTTATTAGTTTTTACATAAAAAATATATCCATACCTCAGGTTATTATTGCGGTGGGTTGGCACCCTGCCCAGGATTGTTTCCTGCCTTGTGCCCTGTGTTGGCTGGGATTGGCTCCAGCAGACCCCCGTGACCCTGTGTTTGGATTCAGCGGGTTAGAAAATGGATGGATGGAGGTTATTATTTCTATAAATTGCTTGTGAGGGAGGTTCTGCACCAGGATCGGCGGTGTTTTAACATAAACAAAAGGAAGAAAGTACACAGACAAAAGAAACTTGTCTAGTTATGCCAGTACAATTGGATTATTACCAATTGTAGACACTGTAACACATAATTATTCTGAAAGCCCTGAAAATACTCAAATCCATGTTGGTAATACTGAAGAAAAGGGGGGTAATGGAGTGTGGGCTATGAAGGATTGAATCCTATAGTCTGATAGTTGGTGACACAGGAGGCCTTATGCTCATAAGTACACACTGTATTGGGCAAGTGACCTGAAGTGGCCTTGTCCTTTCTTAAGTAGGAACTCAGTTCCGTGACTACAGGGATGCCTGGGACGGCTAAAGGGAGTTAATGAAAAATACAGATAGCCCCAACAGTTCTTTAAGCTATTCCTTACCCTGGAAGATATCTCCAGGATGCCAGAAGTATTGCTAGGTTGAGGGTAAAAATGAATTTTGGCCCATTGCTAATTGACTTTGTAGTTTGGTTGTGGGTAGGACAAGGGTTTGATTTTAGAAAGGAAGGGATGGATTGATTAAAGGCAGGTATATTCAGGTGGCAAGTGAATAAGGTAGCCTACCAGACAGACTATGATGCAAAGTCTGGTATATTATAAGCTCTGTAATGAGACAGAGTACCCCAATGTGAGATAAAGGGAGTTAAGGTCAAGAAGATTAAAGGAACACAAGTTAGCAGGTGAAATATTAGGTCAGTGGAAAGGCAAGGGTAAAAAATACCAGAAAAGGCAAAACAGAACAAATCCAAAATCAAGACCAAAAAGGTCCTAATACTGATACTAATATTTTTATTTGCCCCTAACTATTGTTAAGAAAGATAGATTTTAGAACGGGGCTTTAATGCTATAATCTGTCTGCCGCCATCTTTGATAGGTTAAACATGATGTGAAACAATGTGTCATGTGTCCCGACAACAGGCCTAGCAGCAGTACACAACTTTGATTGATACAAAATACTATGAAAAGCTAAAAAACCAAAAGATAAAACATGAACAACAAACAAGATAATATTTAAAATAAATGAAAGCAATGAAATAACAAATAAGTGAAAATGGATTCCTAAGAATCCATAACTTTGTTTCACTACATTAAATTACGCCTAGTGTTGCAGTTTAATTTTTGTCAACTTTTAAAACTGTTAATTTTTACCTTTTAGTGTTATTTCTTTCCTTACTTTGCCATTTTATTAAAAAAATACTTTGCTCTGCCACAACTGACAAGTAAATATCATAGAAAGTATTATAGTTCAACAGCAAATCAAATACATGGTACCTAAGCACCAAAATGCTAGACAAATTCAAAGCAGAAGACACAGCCAAATTATATGCCTTTATATGCCTTTTAGTCATAAATCACTGCATTAAAACCCCAAACACTAGACTAAACTTAAATTAGAAGAAACATTGCAAAGTTAGGAACCTAAGGTAGATTGAGAACAAAACAAAAGGCACATACACCACAGCTGACTTATCCACAATCAAGAACAAAGTGCTGAGCTTTTTCTGGTCATGTTAGTGAGGTCGTCAGATGTCACTTCTAGGTCCATGCTCCCTAGCAATGAATCATTGTGTCATGGCAATGGGTTAATAAAATGGTGGCCCCTGGAATGGAAAACTTTTGACATCACAGTAAAGTTCAGACAATCTACAATAAAATTAGCAATGCCTAAACAAAAGTATTATTAGAAAGCAAACATATATATGAAATATTCATGATTGACAGCCATAATTAAAAATATTACACCTCAGAAAAAAATTGGAACGCTTAGACAAAATTGAAACATAACACTAAGAATCATAAAAAAAAGTAGTTCTTAGTGAAATTGTGGATTTGTGTTTTTTTAAACTGAAATAAGAAAACAAAATGGGGGAAGAAGAAAAAAAACAAAAAATTAAATTCAAAATCTAAGTATCAGAAAAAGCAAAACCCAACAAAAATCTTTAATTCAAACTCTAAGCCCAGGAAACAACTGGTCATATTTCAAAAACTGAAAGAGATAAAAAAAGGTAGGTCCCAAAACAGATACCTGTAGTGAGAAGCATGCAGCAAACAAAATATGCATGATTGCTATATAAGAGGCTGTGCATGAATAGTGAAGTTCAGCAGCTTTTGAAAAAGTAGTTCCAAAGAGATGCTGAATGTAGCAAAACTGGAGAACTGGGTGATGGTAAGTTTGATAGTGTTTACTGTGTTTGATAGGAATATTAAAATTCTGAACATGGTATTTCAAAGTTTTCTGATTGCAGTTTTCTATCTTGGACAGCTTGCTTGGGGGTATTCTTCAGACGGAGAAAGGACACACGTGTGTGCCTTAATCAAGCCACAGTTCACAAATGGTATAATGGAAGAGCAGATACAGAAAAAAGAAGGATAGAATGACAGCTTGAATGAGGAGAAACTGATTGCTGAGCTAGATGAAAAGATGGTACAGATTTCTCAGAAGTAGTATCATTATATTTATCAGTAGTACCAAGTCTTGAATAAGTAGGCGATGTGAAGAGGGATCTGGCATACTTAAGAATTAAAATAAACAGGATTTTAGTAAGACACTAACAACCAAAAACACCTCACAATTAAATGCAACAGCTTCTTTAGATTTTCGGGGTCTTTGGGGAAAAAAAAAAAACATGAGCTAAGGCCATGATTCTTCTTCAGAAACTGAAAAGAAATGCATGCTGACATGTGCAATAAACGTATAAGTTTAATATGCCACTGTGCTCTGTGCAAATATATTTTATAAATCTGCCTTTTTCTACTCAAATGCACAGTTGATACAGAGCCAGATTTAGCACAGTGGTTCACCATATAAGAACTGCTAGGGAAGCATTTTAAGACAACACAAGTTAGGGACAACTGTGAAATGGGCAGTCAGACTGATGACCATTGTATACTATTTCTGTGTGTCAAACAGCATGAAATTGTATCCTCTCTTTGTCTTGTTTGGAATGGCATGATTCACCTAAGTGGGGGCCTGCACATGAAGAAAGAGTATAAAGCCTTGGAACATTGCCTGGCACACCTTTGAAGCCGACAGACGGATGGAAGATAATGTCATCCGATCCTGAAAATCCTTCCAATGCAGCGATGAAAATGACAGAGTCTACACATCAGGCCCCAACTCCCAAACTGGGTTCTTGCCATTGGCTTCCTTCGTCTGTTATGAAGTGTAAGCCGTGATTAAAGAAATCTAAATTATTTTTCCTACAGTCATGGCCGAAGTTATTGGCACCCCTGGAATTTTCCAAGAAAATGCACCATTTCTCCCAGAAAATTGTTGCAATTACAAATGTTTTGGTATACACATGTCTATTTCCTTTATGTGCATTGGAACAACACAGAAAAACAAAGAAAAAAAGCCAAATCTGACATCATTTCACACAAAACTAAAAAACCGGGCAGGACAAAATTATTGGCACCTTTTCAAAATTGTGGGTAAATCGTTTTATTTCAAGCATATGATGCTCGTTTGAAATCACCTGTGGCAAGAAACAGGTGCTGGCAATATAGCAATCACACCTGAAGCCAGTTAAAATGGAGAAAAGTTGACTCAACCTTTCTGTTGTGTATCTGAGTGTGCCACACTAAGCATGGAGAACAGAAAGAAGAGCAGAGAATTGTCTGAGGACTTGAGAACAAAATTTGTGGAAAAATATCAAAAATCTCAAGGCTACAAGTCCATCTCCAGAGATCTTCATGTTCCTTTGTCCACTGTGCGCAACATAATCAAGAAGTTCACAACACATGGCACTGTAGCTAATCTCCCTGGACATGGACGGAACAGAAAAATTGATAAAAGACTGCAACGAAGGATAGTCCAAATGGTGGATAAACAGCCCCAATCAACTTCAAAACATATTTAAGCTGTTCTGCAGACTCAGGGTGCAACAGTGTCAGCTCGAACTATCCGTCGACATCTGAACGAAATTAAATGCTATAGCAGGAGAGCCAGGAGAACCCCACTGCTGACACAGAAACATAAAAAAGCCAGACTGGAGTTTGCCAAAATGTACTTGAGGGAGCCAAAATCCTTCTGGGCGAACGTCTTGTGGACAGATGAGACCGAGGTAGAGCTTTTGGGTAAAGCTTATCATTCTACTGTTTACAGAAAATGGAATGAGGCCTATGAAGAAAATAACACAGTACCTACAGTCAAACATGGTGGAGGTTCTAAGATATTTTGGGGATGTTTTGCTGCCTCTGGCACTGGATGCCTTGACTGTGTGCAAGGCATCATGAAATCGGAAAACTACCAAAAGATATTGGGGCGCAATGTAGGGCCCAGTGTCAGAAAGCTGTGTCTGCGTCAGAGGGTGTTTCAGCAGGACAATGACCCCAAACATACCTCTAAAAGCACCCAGAAATGGTTGAAGACAAAGCGCTGGAGAGTTCTGAAGTGGCCAGCAATGAGTCCGGATCTAAATCCGATTGAACACTTATGGAGAGATCTCTTCAAATCTGAGAGACCTTGAGCAGTTTGCAAAAGAAGAGTGGTCAGAAATTCCAGTTGAGAGGTGTAACAAGCTTGTTGATGGTTATAGGAAGCGCTTGATTTGTTATTTTTTGCAAAGGGTGTGCAACCAAATATTAAGTTGAGGGTGCCAATAATTTTGTCCAGCCCGGTTTTTGAGTTCTGTGTGACATGATGTCAGATTTGGCTTTTTTTCTCTGTTTTTTTGTGTTGTTCCAATGCACATAAAGGAAATAAACATGTTTATACCAAAACATTTGTAATTGCAACAATTGTCTGGGAGAAATGGTGCAATTTCTGGGAAAATTCCAGGGGTGCCAATAATTTCGGCCATGACTGTATGTGATTTCTTATCGCCGTATCACTAAGGGAGGGGGGTATTGCCTTTTAATAACATATCTACATAGATTAGGGTTATGTAACACGCTGCAATTACAAAAGAACTCATTCTAGCAAGGGAGCAAACGCCCCCTGCTGGATACAACATGTTGGTCACAATAGTTCAAAATAATGACAGCAAATTGAAGAATTGTAACTATGTGTCAGTATTGACCAGGGAACTCACGAAACTAATATTGAAAAAAAAACCCCTTTTCAGAATTATATCTGATGTTAATATTTGAGAACAGAATTGTAAAGTAAATTAAGATATCAAGGAAATACAGATCTAAGCAGCATAACCAAAACAAACACAAGACCAACTCTGTCACATTCTTTTTTATATGAACACCGAGGAATTACAATACAGTCTAATATTAAAATTTAGAAAGACATACAATCTTCAAGTCATTCCATCACTGCTTTAAATTATCTCTCTAACAAATGATATTAAGTAGTAAGTAAAAAATATCAAATCACTAAACTGAATGATTAGTAAAGACGAATTGAAGTGCATAATGAATTAAAAACAAGACACCTTAAGTTTATCCTTAAGCAATTATCATAATTTTTACTCCTAAAATTTAATTGAATGTGGTTTATTATTCTTGGGTAAATCATTTTGTTACATTTTTGTTAAAAAAGAGAAATTATTACTTTCTGCTTGCTGCTATTTCTGAGAAGATAACTATCAGCAAAACACCTGAATTTAAAATAACATTTCATAGATATTTTATCTATGACTACTCATAAATAATTCAATAATTATTATTACTGTAATTTTTAAGTTAGAGTTAAAGTTTAAAGAAATGAATCGTCACAACATTCACAGAACAGTGACAGAATTTGTATTTTAACCCAGTGCAAGACACTATTCTATACTCTGCCTTCAGGCTGTCAAAATGCATAATTTTCCTTGCTATTTATATACTGGAATATTTTATGATTTTTCCCTTAATGCTAACATCTGTAACTACTGTAAACCATCCACTTTCACATTTTCAGTACCCACTGAATCTCCTCAGGGCTTTTAAAAGCCAAATCCATGTGCAGTAATGTGGTGAATGGTGGCATTTATTATAAAATAAGTGAATAAGATATGAGGTATTTAAACTCATACTGTATTGTGACAATATCTTGATCCTGGATACTACCGAATTATTCCAATATCACCCTCCCTCACATAGGAAATGTAACAAAAGTAATTTTAGAGGTTTTAGCCTAGCACCACTACACATGACACTGTAAAAATAAAACTTTGTAAATGTAGACAACTAGCCATAGCCATGAAAAAAACACCTTCTCTTGGAAAGAGTCAGAGCTTTATAAATATTAAAGAGTTTATATGAACATTATGTAGAGCTTATATAAACATAGACAGTATATGTCTATATATATGTAAACAATATGTATATAAGGTATATAACATTATTAGAGAGCTTCATAAACATTAAACATAACCAGTTATAATAAGAACATATGTAAGTGAATATATTACTGAAATTATAATTACTGGAATATAAAACCATATTCCATTATTTTCACCTAAGTCTTGTACCCATACAACTTTCTCTACATGTTCAGTTCCACCATTCCTTCTGAAGGGCAACAGTTAAAGATGTTAAGTTAAAATGCAGCTGGAGAGAAATAATTAAGAAAACATGACTGAAAAGATACTTTCAATAATTTAATAGTAAAGGAATGGTCAAGGAGGAAGTATTAGGAACTGTAATAATAAAGTTTAATATGTGGAGAGTGAAACAGCAAATAGCTTTTAATAAGTTACCACATAAGAAGCTAGTAATCAAACTACAAGAATTGACAATTCAGGGTGCTGTGAGTAGGTGAGTGCAAAATTGCCTTAAAACACCAGGAGTAAAAAGGTTATGGTGAAAGTAACATTTTCAGGGTTAGTTGATCTGAAAAGTGTTGGCAGTGCTGGGGCCGCTAGTCTTTTTAATATAAACAAACAATTTGGATAAGTTTGAAGGTGATACTAAACTTGGTGGAAAAGCAAATATTATAGAATCAAGTGAATTGAGGTTTCTGGACAACCTACTGTCTTGAACAGATTTGAAAATTATAAGTAATTGCAATATTTTACAAATAGGAAGTAAACATCCTAGATCTGAATACACATTACAAGGTTTGAAACTTAAAAGTTCACCCTACGAGAAGGACTTTGAAGTCCTTTAACTTGTCACTATACACATTCAAACAGTGAACAGCAGAGGTCAAGAATTAGAATGTTAAGCTATATACAGTAGATTGATGTATAGGGTATAAGAGTGCATGGGTGATGCTTTAGCCTTTTCAACTGACAGATTTTAAATAGGCCTAAGCTAGAAAGTGTTGTCATGCTGAACAGAAGTGAAGTGTATTCTGGGAAAGATGCAAGGCAAACCAATATTCAGTGTATTTTACATAGTTAGAAAGTGAAGCAGGATCTCTTGTGTAGCCAGTCTGTTTGCAGCTTCAAGCAATTTTTGACTTCCATGGGAACTGACCTTGAACTTGGTGATAATGAATTAGTAATGTTTTCCTTGTTTTGAGTAACTGCCTTCTCTGCTAGCATAAAGAAAGCCAGGTGTGTATGCTTAATTTGAGTGAGAAGGGACGGGGGTTAGCTGTCTTAATTATTTTCTCAAAAAGAGTTCTCTTTAGCTCAGCTCAGTTGCTAAAAATGGACACAAATGGACCTTGTCATCTGTTGTTGTTCAGTTGATGGACACTTAGAAAAGGAGGCATCTCTCTGATAAGAAATTTCTTTTCATTTTTCCAATAAGGATATATAATCTGCAACTAAAATAAAGAAGCCATCTAGGAAATGCCATCTGAATGAATGAAAGAAGACTGCACAAACCCACCCAGGTTGTAACCACTTTCACCTAAGAGGCTCCTTGTAAATGTTCATTTCTTTACAACTGAGCTTTGATAAAGCTCCGCTGATGAAGGCTACTTTGCCAATAATTTCTTTGTATTGCTTATATTTGTGGCTATTAGTTATTTTGCAAATATCTGATTTTTATTAATTAAAAGCTGAAATCAAAAAGTCTCACTTCAATTAGTATTACAGTAATGAGCTGAGAAGCTGCATTGATCATTCCTTCCTTAGCTGCAGTCCCTTAAGGGCTCAATAGGACATTTTGAGGAAGTCCTCTTTTGGTGGTAAACTTTGTTGAATTAAAGGAGTGAAAGTAAAGACTGTCCCAGTCAATGAGAAGAAAGCCATTTCCCTAGGGTTGAATACACAAGGTGCAATACAAACAGTGAGACAGGTACAGAGGTTAGAGGTAACAGTTGTATAGCTGGTTTTGACATTTTTTCCTATCCCCCATTAAGAAATGAACCTAGGAGGTTAGTTAGTAACTTTTGTGTTAGGTGCATGTCACAGTTGATCTGATAAACATATTACAGGAGGGTTATGCTTAAGTTATATTACACACTAGTAAGGCCTCACCTGGAGTTCTGTGTCTATTTTAGGACAACATCATTTTCAATTCCTCCTGCCATCAAACATCAGTATTAATCTATCTTGTGTATAATTTGTCACTTCTCACTAGATACTCATCACTCTTCACTTATTGCATATCACTTGTTGCGCTTCATTCACCATGCATTACTTGTCACTG
This sequence comes from Erpetoichthys calabaricus, assembly GCF_900747795.2. NCBI lineage: Eukaryota > Metazoa > Chordata > Cladistia > Polypteriformes > Polypteridae > Erpetoichthys > Erpetoichthys calabaricus. The sequence continues at coordinate 185,549,488 of NC_041397.2, read as the reverse complement.
ATTTATTAAATAAACAATCAAATGATTTTAAATGAATAAGGCAGCTGTTCTGACTACCATATAGTGTATGTGTTTGTGATGCTTATTTCTGCCCTGAAGAAAAAATGACCTGTGTCACTCTGCAACATAATTGCACTGTTTTTCAACAATGATTGTGTTATTTTGCACAGCTATTATCATAGTCTGTAATTAGCAGACAGGAACTCAGTCAACATTGCAAATATACATTTAGTTTTAATCTTTTTATTTAGTACAGATGTTCTTAAAGCGAACAGTTCGGTGGCATGGAGCTAGCATTCATAACTCACAGTTTCAAGAGCTATGGGTTGATTCTTAAACTTGTCAGGGTCTGCATGGAGCTTTCATGTTTTCTTCATGTGTTTGTGAATCGATTGGCATGAATAAATGCACCTTGTGACAGACTGGATGGACTGGGTTGCCATCCATCCAGAGATGGCTTCTGCTGGTCACTCCCTGTCAAGAAGGGCTCTATCACAGCAACTGACATTACATTATTTTTTAGTTGCTGGTGTATATATATGTATATTAAAGATGCATTGAATTTTGAATCTCTGGCTTGCTTATTATCTGCAAGGTGCTTTTTAGCTATACAAAAATAACTTTTTAGGGAAGAAATAATGGGTTAACAACTTACAGCTTTTCTGCAGCAATGTTGACTGAGTTCCTGTCTGCTAATTACAGACCATGGACGTTAATTAAGCCTTGAATGTTGATGCAAACAGTTCCTACAGGTGTCCCAACTTTTGATGATTACTTTGAAACCCTCCGTCTGCATAAAAGCAGTGTTGAAATAAATTATGTTTCTGAACCCATGAAGCATTATTTGGACAAAGAATTGACCACTGCCCTATCCAGATTACTGTTCTTGATTTGCCAATATAAGGTATCTACCTCACTTTGGAAAATATACCGAAATTTTTGGTCCATTATAAGAAAATAAATTTGTCCTAACAGTAGCACTTCTGTTTTCCTGTTTAAACATTCCTGCACTACAGTATATGGTTTTCTGATTTCTTTCAGACATTCAGTGTGTTGTACCTCTTTTCTAGGTTCTTTCTTATTTTTGACTTAACTTTCTACTGAGACATTGCCAAGTCTCTTTAACAAGTAGCATGTGCCGTCACTAACTACAAGCAAAGCTACATTCATGGAAAACTGGTCGAGGAGAAAAGTTCTTCTTTCAGCATACCAATATTGTAGTATCAAATATTTACATCCTTCCTGAGGGGTGCAACAGTGAAAAGGGTGTGAGAAATAAAAGGAGTATTGATTAACATTAGATTCTCAATAAAACCACCTTCAATGCATTTGCCACATTAAATGTATATACTACACATTAAATTCTAGCATTGCTAACCTGACTGGTATATAAGTTGTTGATATGTACCAAATAGGCTACTACATTAAGTTTTGTGCTAGATATTTTGACAACAGTTTTTCGGTACAGTATATTACTTGCCTAATGTTACTTTTGCAAACTGTTTAAATGTGTTTACATCAAAGAAATTTAGAGATTTGCATTATATACCACATTATTTGTATACATCTCTGTTGAGATATTTGCTGTCTACAAAACTGTAGCAAATACTTTATAACATACTTGCATCCTAAAGCCCAAACCTCTGACTGATACCAGCTTTTTTTATCATTTTCTCCTTGTATGAAGAATATCCTTTGATAAACATAGGAATACATCAGACAAACTAATGACATGTGTGACAGATTTGTACAGATGGGCAGCATTTACCCATCTATTACAAAGTCTTATAAAGGTCTCTGTGTTCCTATAGACTTATGTTTCTAATCCCTTGTGAAAGGTTTACATCAGACAGAGCACAACAATTTGTATGTTAACTTATTGTGTATTAGCAAACCAGATAAAACACCCCATATTTAATCAAGGGCATGTCCTGCATTTATGTACATTTTTGCTACACTCTAATATCCACTTTATGTGTGATTAGGTTGTGAAGACAGAAGTGGAAAAACAGTCTGATTAAACATTAAAGCACAAGCAATCTGGATAAATTTGTTTATAAAACATTTTTTTCTGCCTTCTGTAGATGCATTAATTTACATAAGGGTTCATGAATGGCTGCATCCTATATTGTTCCTAAGTGAAGCCAGGATAAGCACAAGCTCCTTACTTCTGGGATCTACATTAGATGGTTGGAAAATAAATGAATGGATGATTTTTTTTCGCCACTGTTGCTTAGAAAATATTGTGATACAAAAGTATGGGTGTGCCTGTGTGCCTGGCTGTGCCCAATCTCCCAGTCTTTTATGTTGATAAAAAAAAAGCTCTCGCTTCACTGTAAAAAAAAACAACAGTAAAAATCAGTATCATAAATGACACGATAAAACATTCAGTACCTGGCAATTTCATCAGCTTAAGTTGTAATACAATGATATTAAAATGCACTGTGTTCACAGAGGTCTGGAGATTACAATATAGTACTTATCTCGGTTATGCTCAGAAGCCTTTTCAATTATTAATTTAAACAAGGTTACGCACTCTTCCCTAACCTAATATTTTTTTCCTGTTATTTAGAAGTTGTTTCCAACCCTTCTTTTTTTATTGATTTCACAAAGTAGCAGAGACCTATAAATAGTGATTATTGGGGTGGTTTTTCCTTATATCTATTAAAATTCTAATAATTGCTTTGTTGTTTAACGTTTTTTGTGAGAAACGGACATGCAATCACAAAATTTATAAGGGCTATTCCCTCTCAGTGTAAATATTTGTACACTGTTTGAGGTTTTATTTTAGGCTTTTCACTGCATTGAATTTTACAGCGTACTTAGAGTGTAATAAAACCTATTTATATGTGTGTAATATTTAAGACAACAAAAATGCTGGCATCAGAGTCTGTATAATGTGACTATTCAGATACACAAAAATATTTGATATTGGTGCAGTATCTTTCTTTTACTTTTCTTAATAGGCAATGTAAAATCCCCAGTGGGAGCCGACTTACAGTGACTGCCCTACTTTGATTTATGATGCATCAATTGAGATGTAACTGAACGTTAATTCATAGATCAGACCCACTTCCTTATTAATCATTATTTTCTCTATGTTTGTTTTTACCTTATTTATCTTTTTTTTTTATTTACTAGAATTTTTTCTGAGTGTGGTTTCTCATTTCAAGATTCATGCTAACTGATTGATTTCATTACATTTAGTTTATTTGACTATGATGTGCATTTTCTTAATGGGGAGATGATAATATATATCTTTGGTAGTGATTTATTAATGTGATCTCAATGCCAATGTAAGTAAATTTTTGCATAAATTCTCACAAATTGATCACATTTATGTAATTACTAGCATCGAGAAATGTCAATTTATTAAAATGGGCTTAATGTTACAATGGTAAGTTTGTCTGTTTTGATCGTGTTGTGTTTACGAACCTCTGTTCACCGGGTATGCCTTACATCCCTCTTTCTTTGTACATCTTGCTGCATTTCTCCATTGGACATTCTAACCCTTACAGTTCTTTCTTTGTGTTTCTTGTTACTTTCCTTTGTTGGACATTCAAGCCCTGCCATGAATGAAGGGTGACATGATGCCTCTTGCCTTTGTTCACTAAACATACCCAGACAAAATGTTGTTGTTGTCTGGCGTCCACAAGAGGACAGGAAAAGGCACAGGCACCAGATGGGCAGACTTCTTCATGCTTTATATTATCTAGAGATTGGTCCCATGCAAAGTAAATTTTTCAGCATGCAGGTTGCATAGTTCTATGGTTTTGCGTATCAGAGCTAACTAATACACCCCTAATCCTCCATAAGTCCCAAAATTAAATATATCTAGCCACAAAGCAGATTTTACTTTGTAATATTTTTTAATTTAGTAAAGAAAAGCCCAACACACACAGAACCATTATCTAAAATAGTAAGTACATCATTACAGCTTCCATTTAATTAATATTAAGTAAAGCCTGGTACTGTTAATCATGCACTATGCTGTTTGAAGATGAGAATGTGCTACCACTTCGGTATAAAAGAAGAACCTTTGGCACAGTGTTTCTAAATGAATGACTGGAATGGACTGAACTTTCAAAGACAAAATATATTGCCAATGATCTCAAAGAAGCAATTGTTGTCTCTCATTGCTGAGGAAGGGCTGTAAAGCCTTTTCCAAACAATTTGACTTGCACTGTTCTTATCATGAAGTGGATTATTTACAAATGGAGAATATGGAAAACAGTTGCTAACCCTTTCAGGGCTGGGGGTTCAAGAAAATTCACCCAAAGAAGATATGATACTCAGAGAAATCCTAAAATATCCCATACACAACATCAAGAGTAAATTTTAAAGTCCATGGATTCTATCATTAATAAACAGATTAAATAAGTATGGCTTTCATGAAAGGGTAGCCAAAAGAAAGATTTCTCTCCATAAAGACCCTGGCAGCAATGTGTAGATCTGCAATGAGGCAACTTAATGAACCACAAGCCACTCTAACATCCGGCGCCGCCGAGAGTGGCAGCCTTTTCAGCAGCTCCGTGTAGGACTATACGTGTATGTGTATTTTTCTACTTTTATTTTTCTATTTTTATTTATTGATCACTCCTACCACTTTATTTTATGTGGATTTGTTCCCTGGACACACTTACTTTTACAACGTGGGCATGGATTTTTACACGCCGAGACTCGCCTATTCAAGTACTCAACTTCGAGCGCTGAGAACAAATGCCAGTGCCGGTGTGGTTCCCTATTTACCCGACGAGGTAAGAAGGCGGTATCGTGGCAGCAGAGCCGGCACTAAGCTAAAAATGAAGCGGCTTGCGAGAAAGTGGCGTTTTAAGCCTTCGGTGCCTTCTGTCATTCTGGGGAATGTGAACTCAATCTCAAATAAGATCGACGAACTGGCTGCGCTGGTGAAAAATGTCAGAACCTACAGAGAATGCAGTTTGTTGTGTTTCTGCGAAACGTGGCTAACTAACACCATCCCAGATGCTAATGTGGAGCTACCCGGGTTTAGCACAGTTAGAGCGGACAGAGACGCAAGTACCTGTGGGAAGCACAAAGGAGGAGGACTCGCTCTCTATGTTAATACACGGTGGTGTAACTCTGGACATGTTAAAGTCAAAATCTCCACTTGCTGCAGGGACATTGAACTGTTGGCCGTAAGTCTGCGTCCCTATTACTTGCCCAGAGAGTTTGGACACGTCATTGTTGTCATCGTGTATATTCCTCCTCGGGCGGACGTGGAGATAGCGAGTGACATCATCCATTCTGCTGTTGCTAAGTTACAAATGCAGCACCCCGAGGCACTTGTGCTAATCGCTGGAGACTTTAACCATGTGACGCTGGACAAAACATTACCTGCATTCTCCCAGTATGTGGACTGCAACACCCGGGGAAATAAGACTATTGATTTACTGTATGCAAACGTTAAAAGACGCATACAGTGCCACCCCGCTGCCTGCGCTTGGGAAAGGAGATCATAACCTGGTTCTGCTTCAGCCTCACTACAAACCAAAAGTGAGAGTCCTACCTGTAACCACACGATCATTTAGGAAGTGGACCCTGGAGGCTGAGAATGCTCTGAGACAATGTTTTGGAACTACAGACTGGGATATCCTGCAGGGATCACATAGAGAGAACATTGAGGAGATTGTTGACTGCACTACTGACTACATCAACTTCTGTATGGACACTGTAGTTCCAGTAAGAACTGTACGCTGCTATGCTAACAACAAGCCATGGATTACAAGTGACATCAAGGGCCTTTTGAACCAGAAGAAAAGGGCCTTTAAAGACGGTGATCAGCATGAGCTCAAGCGCGTGCAGAAGGAACTCCGAGTCCAGCTCAGGGCGGTGAAGGAGCAGTACAGGAGAAAGCTGGAGCAGAAGTTGCAGAACAACAGCATGAAGGAAGTGTGGGATGGGATGAAGATCATCACTGGCTGCAGCTCAAAGCGGGGTACCACCATCGAGAGAGACGTGAAGAGAGCAAACCAAATGACCATCTTCTTTAACAGATTTGACCACCCTAACCCACTCTCACCTCGGAGTACTGCACCCTCCACACATCCTTCTGCTGATACCAACATAGGAGAGACATCCCCACCCACAATTACAGCAGCGCAAGTGAGCAGAGAGCTGAGGAAACTTCGTGCCAGCAAAGCAGCAGGTCCAGATGGAGTATCGCCACGACTGCTGAAGGTCTGTGCATCAGAGCTGGGGGGTCCTCTACAGCGCATCTTCAACCTGAGCCTGGAACAGGGGAAAGTCCCGAGGCTTTGGAAAACATCTTGCATCACCCCAGTCCCAAAGGTATCACGTCCTGGTGAGCTGAATGACTTCCGGCCTGTCGCTCTAACATCACATGTGATGAAGACCATGGAGTGGCTGCTGCTTCACCACCTGAGGCCACAGGTCCAACACGCCCTCGACCCTCTGCAGTTCGCATACCAGGAGAAGGTGGGAGCGGAAGATGCCATCATCTATATGCTATATCGATCCCTCTCCCACTTGGACAGAGGCAGTGGCGCTGTAAGAATTATGTTTCTGGACTTCTCTAGCACCTTCAACACCATCCAACCTCTGCTCCTTAGGGACAAGCTGACAGAGATGGGAGTAGATTCATACCTGGTGGCATGGATCGTGGACTATCTTACAAACAGACCTCAGTATGTGCATCTCGGGAATTGCAGATCTGACATTGTGGTCAGCAACACAGGAGCGCCGCAGGGGACTGTACTTTCTCCGGTCCTGTTCAGCCTATATACATCGGACTTCCAATATAACTCGGAGTCCTGCCACGTGCAAAAGTTTGCTGACGACACTGCTATCGTGGGCTGCATCAGGAGTGGGCAGGAGGAGGAGTATAGAAACCTCATCAAGGACTTTGTTAAGTGGTGCGACTTAAACCACCTACAACTGAACACCAACAAAACCAAGGAACTGGTGGTGGATTTTAGGAGACCCAGGCCCCTCATGGACCCCGTGATCATCAGAGGTGACTGTGTGCAGAGGGTGCAGACCTATAAATACCTGGGAGTGCAGCTGGACGATAAATTGGACTGGACTGCCAATACTGATTCTCTGTGCAAGAAAGGACAGAGCCGCCTGTACTTCCTTAGAAGACTGGCATCCTTCAACATCTGCAGTAAGATGCTGCAGATGTTCTATCAGATGGTTGTGGCGAGTGCCCTCTTCTACGCAGTGGTGTGCTGGGGAGGCAGCATTAAGAAGAAGGATGCCTCACGCCTGGACAAACTGGTGAGGAAGGCAGGCTCTATTGTTGGCATAGAGCTGGACGGTTTGACATCCGTAGCAGAGCAACGAGCACTCAGCAGGCTCCTATCAATTATGGAGAATCCACTACATCCATTAAACAGTGTTATCTCCAGACAGAGGAGCAGTTTCAGCGACAGACTGCTGTCACTGTCCTGCTCCACTGACAGACTGAGAAGATCATTCCTCCCCCAAACTATGCGACTCTTCAATTCCACCAGAGGGGGTAAACATTGAACATTATTCAAGTTATTGTCTGTTTTTTTTACCTGCATTTTTTATTACTCTTTAATTTAATATTTTTTGCTGCTGGAGTATGTGAATTTCCCCCTGGGATTAATAAAGTATCTATCTATCTATCTATCTATCTATCTATCTATCTATCTATCTATCTATCTATCTATCTATCTATCTATCTATCTATCTATCTATCTATCTATCTATCTATCTATCTATCTATCTATCTATCTATCTATCTATCTATCTATCTAGAACAATATGCTCTAGTAGAAAAAAGTGAAGTTGTTTTGTCTTCAAGAACAATTACAACTTTAGTGAAAGCTAAATACAGAGCATTCATAAAAATGCCCTTTCCAACCAAGAAGTGTGGAGGTACAGGGGATCATGTTTTGTTTTGTTTTTTTTCTTTTCTTTATATTCAGTTTGTCACTGTTCAGAGAAGAAACAAAGGTAAATATTGGTACACATGACAGCAAATTTATAGCCATAGGATCTGTACACCATACATCCATTCAGTACAGGGAAGTATATTAGAAGAAAATATGAGGCCATCTGTCTGAGGGCTAAATCTTGGAAAATATTTGAAACCATTGATGAACCAAAGCAATTTTGTAGGGAGTGTCACAAAATGACCCCAACATAACCAATGCAGAAAACAATTACTACAAGTTATTGCTGCTGAATGTGGGTCTACAATCTACTGAATAATGCGTGGACATTGTTATATTTGACATCTGCACATTATCTTATTTTCTGGTGGATAAATGAAACCTGAAGTAATCTATCTATCTATCTATCTATCTATCTATCTGAATGGCCCCTCATAATATATATATACAGTCATGGCCGAAATTATTGGCACCCCAGGAATTTTCCCAGAAAATGCACCATTTCACCCAGAAAATTGTTGCAATTACAAATGTTTTGGTATACACATGTTTATTTCCTTTATGTGCATTTGAACAACACAAAAAAACAAAAAAGCCAAATCTGACATAATTTCACACAAAACTCAAAAACCGAGCTGGACAAAAGTATTGGCACCCTCAACTTAATATTTGGTTGCACGCCCTTGGGAAAAAATAACTGAAATCAAGTGCTTACTATAACCTTCAACAAGCTTGTTACACCTCTCAACTGGAATTTCTGACCACTCTTCTTTTGCAAACTGCTCAAGGTCTCTCAGGTCTGAAGGGTTTCTTCTCCCAACAGCAATTTTGAGATCTCTCCATAAGTGTTCAATCGGATTTAGATCCGGACTCATTGCTGGCCACTTCAGAACTCTCCAGCGCTTTGTCTTCAACCATTTCTGGGTGCTTTTAGAAGTATGTTTGGGGTTATTGTCCTGCTGGAACAGCCATGACCTCTGACACAGACCCAGCTTTCTGACACTGGGCCCTACATTGCGCCCCAATATCTTTTGGTAGTCTTCAGATTTCATGATGCCTTGCACACAGTTAAGGCATCCAGTGCCAGAGGCAGCTAAACACCCCCAAAACATCTTAGAACCTCCACCATGTTTGACTGTAGGTACTTTGTTCTTTTCTTCGTAGGCCTCATTCCGTTTTCTGTAAACAGTAGAATGATGAGCTTTACCAAAAAGCTCTACCTTGGTCTCATCTGTCCACAAGACATTCGCCCAGAAGGATTTTGGCTTCCTCAAGTACATTTTGGCAAACTCCAGTCTGGCTTTTTTATGTTTGTGTCAGCAGTGGGGTCCTCTTCGCTCTTCCACCATAGCGTTTCATTTCGTTCAGATGTCGACGGATAGTTCAAGCTGACACTGTTGCACCCGGAGTCTGCAGAACAGCTTGAATATGTTTTGAAGTTGATTGGGGCTGTTTATCCACCGTTCGGACTATCCTTCGTTGCAGTCTTTTATCAATTTTTCTCTTCCGTCCACGTACAGGGAGATTAGCTACAGTGCTATGTGTTGTGAACTTCTTGATTATGTTGTGCACAGTGAACAAAGGAACATGAAGATCTCTGGAGATGGACTTGTAGCCTTGAGATTGTTGATATTTTTCCACAATTTTTGTTCTCAAGTCCTCAGACAATTCTCTGCTCTTCTTTCTGTTTTCCATGCTTAGTGTGGCGCACTCAGATACACAACAGAAAGGTTGAGTCAACTTTTCTCCATTTTAACTGGCTTCAGGTGTAATTGCTATATTGCCAGCACCTGTTTCTTGCCACAGGTGAGTTCAAACGAGCATCATATGCTTGAAATAAAACGATTTACCCACAATTTTGAAAAGGTGCCAATAATTTTTTCTGGCCCATTTTTGGAGTTCTGTGTGACATGATGTCAAATTTGACTTTTTTTCTCTGTTTTTTCATGTTGTTCCAATGCATATAAATCTATCTATCTATAAAGGAAATAAACATGTGTATACCAAAACATTTGTAATTGCAACAATTTTCTGGGAGAAATGGTGCATTTTCTGGGAAAATTCTAGGGTGCCGATAATTTTGGCCATGTATCTATATATATATGCATATATATATATATATATGTGTATATATGTGTGTATATATATATATATATATATTATGAGGGGCCATTCAGATAGATAGATAGACAGATAGATACTGATATTAGAGTTATCAAATTTTGGTTCTTGGCGTGAAATACAATTCTGCAACTACACAATGCAAACACTAAGCTGCTAATAATCCATTTTAGGAGAAACATCATTCAGTCAAAAGAAATACTATAAAGGCCAGGTAGTAGAAAAAGTTGAAAGTTATAAAAACCTGGTGACAACCATAAACTCAAAACTGTTTTTATGAAAATACTAAAACAGCCTGCAGAATGGGACAACAGTGCATCAACTGTCTTTTTTAGTGTGAATCCTGGCATTACGTCAGTCTTTACAGCTTACATTCATTGTGTCTTTGCTTATGCACTGCTGGCCTGGTTGTCAGATCAAATTGTAAAATTAAGCAGTATAATAACAAGGTCTCAACCGTCATATCTCGCAGACTGGTTTAATAAGCAAGTATTAAGGAAAGAAGAGTGTATTCTGGTCACACTCCTCAGCCTCCCCGGTAAGGTCTATTCAGGGGTGCTGGAGAAGAGAGTCGATGGTCGAATCTCGGATTCAAGAGGAACAATGTGGATTCCGTCCCAGCCGTGGAACGCTGGACCAGCTCTACACCCTGGCCAGGATCCTGGAAGGGGCATGGGAGTTTGCCCAACCAGTCCACATGTGTTTTGTGGATTTGGAGAAGGCATTCGACTGTGTCCCACGAAGCATCCTGTGGGGTGTGCTCCGAGAGTACGGGGTACAAGGCTCATTGTTAGGAGCCATTCAGTCCCTGTACAGGAGGAGCAGGAGCTTGGTCCGCATTGCCAGTAATAAGTTGGACTCATTTCCTGTTGAGGTTGGACTCTGCCAGGGCTGCCCTTTGTCACCAATTCTGTTCATAAGTTTTATGGACAGAATTTCCAGGCTCAGCCAAGGAGCGGAGGGGGTATGGTTCGGTGACCTCAGAATCTCGTCTCTGCTATTTGCGGATGACGTGGTTCTGTTGGCTTCATCGGACAGTGACCTACAGTTCTCGTTGGAGTGGTTCACAGCCGAGTGTGAAGCGGCAGGGATGACAGTCCGCACCTCTAAATCCGAGGCCATGGTTCTAGGCCAGAAAAGGGTGGAATGCTCTCTCTGGGTTGGGAACATATTACTGCCTGAAGTGGAGGAGTTCAAGTATCTCAGGGTCTTGTTCATGAGTGAGGGAAGAATGGAGTGGGAGGTCGACAGACGGATCGGTGCGGCATCTGCAGTAATGTGGGCTCTGCAATGGTTCGTCATGGTGAAGAGAGAGCTGAGCCAAAAGGCAAGGCTGTCGATTTACCAGTCGATCTACGTTCCTACACCCTCACCTATGGCCACAAGCTTTGGGTGGAGAATGAAAGAGCAAAATTGCGGATACAAGCAGCCGAAATGAGTTTTCTCCAGAGGGTGGCTGGACTTTCCCTTAGAGAATGGGTGAGGAGTTCAGTTATCTGGGAGACTCGGAGTAGAGTCGCTGCTCCTCTGCACTGAGAGGAGTCAGTTGAGGTGGTTCAGGCATCTGGTCAGGATGCCCCCTGGATGCCTCCCTGAGGGGGTGTTTCGGGCATGTCCCACTGGGAGAAGGCCATGGGATAGACCCAGGACACGCTGAAAGGATTATATCTCCCGGCTGGCCTGGGAACGCCTCGGGGTCCTCCCAGAGGAGCTGGAGGAGGTGGCCAGGGAGAGGGAGGTCTGGGCTTCCCTGCTTAGGCTGCTGCCCCCGCAACCCGACCTCGGATAAGCGGTGGATAATGGTTGGATGGAGTGTATTCTCTCAGATAGGACTCACCATATACATGCATAACTCCAGTTGTTGCCATCAGGTCACAGATTCAAGTTTCCAAGAATGAAAATTATCCTGTTCAGATACTCCTTAATAGCAGCTGCTGTTACTCTAACTTTAAAAAACATCCAGTCTTAAATTATGGGATGATCAGTTATCATTCAGATCAATCCTTAATGAATTTCTAATGATGGTTTAAATTTTATCTGTAATATATATGACCATGGGAAGAGTTTCACATTTGTGCTGGGGGTACCAGACAAAACATAAAAAAATAACTGAACTTTTTAGAGCCACAAATGTACTGTTAAAACTGTTATACCATAATGATTCTGTTTACTGCGATAGCTTTATTTATTTGTACAAATTGTGTTTGAGGGAAATTCTTTGTTGTTGCTGACAAGCCAAATTTTCCTTATGTGACAAAAATGTGAATTGAATTGAATTGACAATTGTTAATTATGTATATAATTAAAAAGGGGTCCTTTCTTTTTCAACTCTTTAACACTAGAATTACCAGAGCCTACGAAAAAACTCATAGATCCGGCCCACCTTAAACCCGTTTGCACTAGCGTTTTTTGTCCTCTAAATGTGTCGATAAAGACAAGCTACAAGCAGCCGGCTATTCTATCCCCCCACCGACTTAGAATGTGCATGAACATCTCCCAGCTCATGCCTTGATTGATTATCTGGGAGTGAAGTGGAGTTTTAGAGTGGAAATAATAGATCGTTATTTGGAACACATGCATTTCATGTGTGTTCCGTTTCTACAGTAATCTGTGTAAACACATTTTTAAAGCAGAAACTTTTTCATATTTTAGTAGTAAATGACAAAATGTAGGCATAAACTATATAATGTATGAAGCCTGAGGTCCAAAGATCAAATAAACACACCTGAAAGAAAGACAATATATGTGAAGACATCATCGCACTAATGCAATATTATTTGAAAACGAACAGCGTCAGATCGGGTGTGAGTTTATGCTGGCGCTGTTACTTAAAAGTCAGATCAGGAGCTTATTCAGTGCGTGCAAGAACATGCAGGTGGCCAGTGGCGGTGTGCTACAACATGCTGGCGGTGATCAACACATATGTACTGTGCAAGGCATGCACGGGGGGCCACTGAAAAGAAGAGTGTTCATGGCTCAGCTTGCAGAGGAACTTCGTCCTCGCATCTTACTAGAAAAGGCGATGGAAAAAGAAAATGAGGATTCAACATCAACAAACTTCTGTTCCAGACAGCCGCTTTCCCCAGGAAAGTAAACTGAGTCAGTGTCACCCCACCCCGCCCCTCCGCATTTGCTATGAGCGCTTCAGTGACGCAACGTTATCAACTGTTGACTGGTAAGCAAAGCTTCACAGGTTCGATCCTGGACGAGTCTGTTTTCAGAAGTGAGCTGCATGTATTCTTACTATTTTAGAATAAAAACATACATTTGATTCCAGTCTGTAACAGCCAGTGTAATTTATGATACTTGTAAAGGTTAGCCTTTGTTTTTTTTATTCTCTCAGCCGTGTTCACGATCCCAACTCCCCAAACCACCCCAAGCATTTGACACTGCTGTTTTGACATAGACGTGCTATAACAGAGGTAAACTCAAATCAAGACGACGATGATTCTACATCGGATCATGAATGCACTTTTGCCATTACTGCACTTTGTATATGTACATGGGAAGCTCTGCACTTGTGACTTTACGCTGTACGAAGTAAGTAAATAAATAAAGGTAAATAGGTAACAAAGGACGGAGCATGTGCCCAAAACATTAACATTTATATGTTACTTACATAAAAGCCAGATCTAATGTTATTTGACGACACTGGCATGCTCAAAAAATACATGTATAATGTCACGAAAAGTGCATACAGACACTTTAGTTCACAAGCATTGGTACGAGAATGCAGTCACAAGTAGACTGCAGAGCTATAGCGCGTCTTTATGTGAAAACAGCAGAGAATGAAACTGAATAAAAAAAAAAAAAACAAAGCTAACCTTTACAAGTATCAAATTACACCGGCTGTTACCGACTGAAATCAAATGTATGTTTTTATTCTAAAATAGTAAGAATAAGAGCAGTTCACTTCTCAAAACGGAGTTGTGTGGGTTCGAACTTGTGACTTTTTGTTTCCCAGTCAGCAGCTGATACCGTTACGCCACGGAGGCAGTCATAGTAAATGTATGTCAATGTCGCATGCTAACACAGCTTTTTTTTCTGCAGTTATATTTTTGAATAAAAGCGCACTTGTTCTGTTATATTTGTACCTTTTGTAAAAGTGTTTCTTTGATATTTGAAGTTCAGGCTTCACACATTATACACTTCATGTCTACATTTTGTCAATTATTACTAAAACATGAAAAACGTTTCTGTTTTAACGAACTGTTTACTGTGCATAGATCGTTGTAGACACGGAACAAACATGAAATGAAAGTGTTCCAAATAAGGATATAGTATGTATAAAAGGTGTCATTTTGCTTGACTTCTCACTCTATACAACTCTAAGCAAGTGACACGCAGGTAAACAGGTTGAGCTGAGAAAACTGTGTGGGGGTGGGGGGATGTGATAGCAGGCTGCTTGCTGTTTGGTGCTTATCCACACATTTACAGGACAAAAGAGAGGTGCAAAGCGTTTTAAGGTGGGACAGATTTTTGAGTTTTTTTGTAGGCTCTGGTAAATCTAGTGTTAAAAAAAGAAGAAACAGAAATACTTTTCAATATGATTTTAGCTTCTGAATTATTACTAATTGGTCATCCATCAAATGAGGCTGCAAGTTAGTGTTAACACCTCATAGTATTTCAAACTCAATTTATTTCAGATTTGAAATGTTGTCCTTGAGGAGCCTCAGTGTTTTTCCTGTGTTCCTCTTTGCTTTGACTGGTGATGACTGCCCATGGAGAGCAGCTATACTGTAGGAGCACTTGTGACTGTGCTCTGTAAGGGACTAGCCTTCCTTTCAGGTCTGGTTCCTATGTTATGCCTTTCTATGAATGAATCTCTACGTATACTTTAATACATACAGTATATCTTACCAGGATACATCACCATTAGATTAATGATTGTTATTTTATTTGCATATTTTAGGAGAATGCCATACTGATCTACAGTATATTATCCATATTGTTTTAAACTGCAGATTTATACAAAATATTCTTATCAAAAAAGTCAGATCTTGTATGACTTAGTGAAAAGAAAACTGCATTGTGTGCTTGAAAGTTGTTTTTTATTCTTCAATCATCACACCAAACAGCAATCTCACTTTTGCATATTCCACAGAGAGAGCTTTACTGATCACTTCATCTTCTCTGAGACAGTCTCTGCACACTGCTAGATGAAAATCATTAACACCTTGAAAGAATGTCATCTTCTCCTTATATGTTTGTGACCTATAAAATATACTTTAAAAAAAATGAGATGCTAGTCTATCACTTTTGTTTCTAATAACCATAAACTATTTCCACCCAGAATTGATCTTTTAGATGAAGGTGGAGCTGCTGCACTCTACATGTTACATCACATGTGTACCTTTTTACACTTCTCTCATCCAAGCCAAACTGTAAATTATAGTTATAACAGAAAATGAATGCTGTCGTTAAAAAAGTTTATGGACATTTTTTTTATTCCTTTGGAAATATTGACATTTTTTATTGTTTTACAAATTCTCGTCATTAAGTATGATTATTTTCTTTTCCTCTATTAAACCAGAAGTATCAAATTAAAAATTGACTTCTCCAAGAATTTTTATAATAAACACTGTCTTATACAGAGACTTCCTGAGGTTTACTGACTTATTTATGTTATACAGCAATTTAAAACAGATTTTCACTCCCTTTCAGGTTGTCATGATTCTGAAAAATTATAATCTTATTTGATACTAGCCATGGTACCTGCAGAAGACTAGTAAGAGTGTAATTTAAAAATATTTGCTATCTCTCTTTCTCTCTCTATATATATATATTGGTTTAAATAGATTGGTTTAGATATATACATCGGTTCATACAGATCTGTTCAGATATATTGGTTGAGATACATCCATTTGGATATATACTGTAAGTTAGTTCAGATATATACATCGGTTTGAACAGAACAGTTGGGATTTACGGGCTGGCAGAGTGTGGCAACCTAAGTTTAGCATCTCCCTTTCGCTTCATAATTGCTTCAACATTGTTGTCATTATTGTATAAATTTTATACAACTAGCATAAGCCTGTCGGTCGTCTTTATTTCGTAAGCCGTCTTAGTTGGGGGTCCTTGATTCCAAAGCGCTTTTTTTTTTCTTTCATTATTTAAAACACTCTCACAAATACTCGCCTCCTCGTCCCGCTCCATCCCGCTCTGGCTCATTGTACCCACCTCACTCGCTCCGTCTTGTCCCTCCCATGACAGATTCTTTTCAAAAGCTGAGTTTTCAAAAAGCATTGATCGCAACTGTAGTACGTCCCATTTTTTCCCCTCATAAAACGTTTGTTTAACATTGACCGAAAGGCCCCTGGTGATTTCTATTATTCCGTATTGGCAGCATTTTATGAGAGGGCAATCTGCTTCAGGAAGGACATTAGACCCGTTTGCTGAATGGATGTCATGGAGGAAAACACTGGAGTTGTGCTGTTTCTTCTGAATGTTGATCAGGGATCAGAAAGATCAGAATATTCCTGCTTCAGAAATAACTAATGTTTAACTCTTTTTATAGTAAAACTGACAAAACCACACAGACTCACACACGCACATACTACTACCCCATAAAACATTAGTTCATCATTGATAGAAAGCAGCATGGCAATTTCTTTTATTCATTATGGGTAGCATTTCATTTATAGATGATTTACATCAAGAAGTAGAAAAAGTCTCTTATTTTGACATGATGATCGTTTTTTAGGCATAAGCACTCACACGTGCACGCACTGACACACAAGTACAGAATATCTAAACTGGCGTATCTTAACCGATTTATATATATCCGAACCAGTGTATATATATCGAAACCAATGTATATGTATCTGACTCAGTATATATATATATATATATATATATATATATAGATATATATATATATATATATATATATACCGTATATATATATATATATATATATATATATATATATATATATATATATCTAAACCGGCCTATCCGAACGGATTTATATATATTTGAACCAATGTATATATATCTAAACCAGCGATTTTCAACCTTTTTTCATCTGATGGCACATATAAACTAATTAGTTACTTTCTGCAGCACACCAAAAATATGTATTTTTTTGCCGATCTGACAAAAAAGACAAAGGTATAATTTTGGATTGACTTACAAAAAAATAGTAACTTACCCTCTTTGCTTCAAAGAGGCTTTTAAAAAAATTTTTCCTGTTATTTATTTATGACAGTTTAAAATAAAAAGGTAGTGCTCTAAATGAACAACACTGCAGTTTAAATTCATGTATGCTAAACAAATGCTCAGTTAATATAAAAATATTTTGATTGGCAATATGAAGTACATAGATCAATGTCTAAAATTTTATTCCTTACTTCAGGCAATATTGGTTGTGGAAAGGGCCTTGCAATTTTATGTGATGAATTGCATATTGTTTCCTAATGTAGGTGATTTCACATCATATGATGTGCTAATATTTGATATTAAGACAAAAATCAAACACAACTGTAGTTTTAATTTATAGACATCCTGTGTCATATTCATTAGTCATGACAGAATTCCGCAACTTTTACCTGACCTTGCTATAAATTATGTGTTCATGGGGGATTTTTAATATTCATGTAACTGTGAAAACAGACAAGCTTAACAAATAATGTTTTGGGTAGGATTTTACCATATTGTTAAAATTCTGACACTGTCAAAATTATACATTAAATTTAATTATCACTTGTGGGTACTCTTCTAAAGGAAATTATCTCTGATTACTACTGAATTACATTTCACTTGTTCCGGCCAGTATAATTACAGATTAAAGCTAGAACAGTGGAACACTGACTGCAACACTACATCAAAATTTATGGATACTATAAGTAGTGAGAAGTCAAGCAAATGGACACCTTTTATTGTCTAACTAAAAAGATTTCAATATGCAAGCGTTCGAGGCAACTCAGGCCCCTTCTTCAGCCAAGATGTAAAGAAAATCTAACTTAGATATGGAGAACAATATACAGTAGGTCAGCTTGCTATAATAGGCCTCGGAAAAGGAGATTTACATGCAGTTGATTCTTTTAAAGCAATGTTTACAGCACAGGAGAAATTTGGCTTGGTTTAACGATACCTGCACCCTAAAGCAGAATGCCAAAGTCTACAGCATAGATGTAGAGCAACTAGACAAAATGTCTAAGTGACACTGTTAAAAAAAAATTCTTTTAATAATATTGATGATTAATACATGGAAATAGATGCAACTCTCATGTTCTATTTAGAACAGTAACAAATTGGACAAAAAAGAAATATGAACTGTTATTTAAAACCCCAACAAACTTTATTTGCTCAGCTTTTATGAACTTCTTTTATGATTAAATAAGACTACTTATTTTAAAGTCATATTTGAAACTTAGTATTGTGGTATAAAGCCTTTCTCAATTCTTGTGCATACAACCTTTATAATTTTAATTTATTACCAGAACAATAAATTAACATTTATTTCTAACATGAAACTTATTCTTTAGACTTAATCGTAAGTAAATTAGTGAAAAGCTCAATCATTGTTCTTGCAACACTTATTCTCACCATTAACAATGGCACATTCTTTAATAATGGCTTAAAAAGACCTGCTTACTACTGACGCGAGAACCCCTGGAGTTCGCTTTGCCGTAGGTTCAGCAAAATCGCAGAAAGTTTCAGGAACTTCGATCTCTGCCAAATGCATTAGAGTCATTGGGGAAGAAGGAATTGAACTAGTTTTACATGGATTAAAATGGTGCAGTGATCTTTTGTGTCCTTAAGAGCTAAGGAGGCACCTGACAACCACAGTGAAGCAATTATATGACCACAAATGTGACCATACCAGACACCACACCATCCTACCACAAACAAAAGATGCAGATGGAGTGATAAACCACAAACAAAATATAACAAATGGCTACAAACCAGCAGTAACCAAAAATATGTATATCACTGTGTTCAGAGTTCCAATCTTTGGGTCACTGATTGACCAGTTAGCGCAAACTGATTTTTGAGTCCTGTCAGCCCGCTTTGTGGTTGCATGCCAGGTTCATATAAGTGAAGGGGGCACAGGCCGAATGTATGTGCAATTAGCCACACTTAGCATCAAGTCAAAAACTGTAAATGATCCTTTGTTTTTATCATTATTTAACAAGGTTTATTTTTTTAAAAGGAATTTCTATCTTCTTGATGGAAGAAAAAAGTGTGAAGCATCTGCACAGATAAATTAGGCACAGCTGGAAAGTCTTTTTTGTTTCTAATCTATCTGTGCAGATGCTTTCCACTTTTTCTTACATCAAGAAGAGAAACACTTTTTTGCATACTGTAATAAATCTTTTCTTATTATTCCACATGGTCTCATGTGTTTTCTGACTGGGTGGGGGTGTTGTGGGGTTCCTTTAGAGTTTGTTTTGACTATCACCACATGCATGGCTAATTGTGCATGCATTCTGCCCATGCCCACTTCCCTTATGTGGACATGGCAAATGATTGGGGCTCCAGTTGGTGGGCCTTGAAGTTTGGTTTATGTTACTCCATCCTCACACTTTCCTGTTTGAACTTTGGAGTATCAGCAGATAATATATGCATATCAGTGCGTACCGGTCTACCCAGAGAAACTGTGATGCAAGGGATCACAGTATATACTTGGTTGGGGGGTGCTGTGTTTGTCACTACTTGATCTGTGCTACATAGCGAGTTGCAGTGAAAATGCAACATAAAATGCAGACCAACAATGTATTTTCATATCATTCTCATTATGGTCAGCTAATGCATCCCTTAAATGAAATAGAGCTTCATTGTGATATTACACATGTGCAAAGGAGATGTGAAATGTGAGGTAAAGTATGGTTATGGTATGCAGGCATAAAAGTTCTGCGCATATCTGCTATACCTCTGTGATGACATGCTGGCCTCACAAATCATTGTGGGGTACCGGGGGGGATAATGTTTGTCTAAGCTAGCTGTACGTTAAAGTTCTATGGAGGTACTCAACAAACACACCACATTTGCTGTGAAAAAACGGTTTGCCAATCAATACTACTGCTTACATTAGGAATTGAAATTAAGAAAGTTTTTTTCCCCCAAACTGAAAGGATTTGACATGGAGGATAGCCAGACCCCTACACGTTTCAGTCTGAAGAATGCAGTTAACTAGAATTTTTCATTTTCCACTGTGTAAACCGTCCATAATTTAATAATCTTTTCTATGGTTTTAGCCATTAAGTGATCATTGAAATCCTTGTGATTAATTCAGTTTTACTCATTGTTTAACTTAATATGTCTTTTATATATGTAAAACATGGCTGGTTTACTACTTTTATAGTATTAAACAATTGCTGTAAACAAGTGACAGTCATCCGAGCTTGTACTCCATGAATAGACCAAAGCTATACCAGAATACACTGAATTGAATTGAAATAACTATAAATGCACTCTCCAGAGTATCAATCCAGGGGTTAATATAGAATGACAAAGTTTATACTGTAAGTATCAAAAAAGAGAAATAAACCAAATATACTTTAACAATATCTTTGCTGTTAAGTGCTTTTTTAATATTTCCCACTTGCAAGCAATTAATCAATGCTAATTGTTTGAACTGGATTATTCAAGTCTGAGAATGTTATGTTAACAGTATATGCATGACTTTTCTCAACAATGCTACATTAACTTTTTTCTATGCTTAAAAAATTCAACACGTTTGTACTCCTTTAATATTATATACTGTACAGACAATTCGCTTTCAGTAGCTGTGGCATATATAATAATGTGTTCTGGTAATCTTAGCATTAGTTGGAAACCTAAACCTTTATAATATACATTTAGTTGCATATCAATTTGTTAACTAATTATTTTATAACTGACTTTCTAAATGATGCTGACTGATAGCAATGCTAATTTAATTTCCTCAAACATCTGCTGCTATCAACTGCCAGCAGATGCTCATAATAATTAAAAAATGATATATAATTTATTACCAAAAAGACTATCAATTACTAATTTCATTTGAACTGGTTTATTTTTTTAAATATACTTGAAAGAATTTTACAGTTTTACAGACTTACATAAAATACGTTTAGAAGAATTTAATAGTTTACAAAGTACTATAGTAAAAAGTTGGAAAAGCAAAACAATGTGAAAATGAATCATCATCTAAGGAAACATTCGTAAACAGCTGCTGTACTATATTGTCATTTCATCAAACACTGTATATATCATTGAGCTCACAGAATTAATTCCTGGCACTGATAGGATATGCCATGCAGTATTTTTTGAACTTGCACTTGAGCCAGCTTTAGTCACAGAGCGTGGCGGCGTCATGTACCTGGCAGGTCTTTTTGCTTCTGATCCATCTGTGCAGATGCTTTGTCCTATTTTTCTTCCATCAAGAAGATACAAACATCTTGTAAATTGTAATAAATCTTGCATTATTGCTATTATTTCACAGGATCTCATGTGTTTTCTACCTCGGGGGAATAAGAGGAGCAGCATTTTGTGGGCAGCATAGCTAATTGCTTATGCATTCTGTTAGCATTACAAAATTAGCCACGTGGAACTGTGGGATCAGTATATATTTGGCAACAGTACTCACAATATTCTCATTATGATCAACTAATGTACCCCTCAACTAAAATACTGCAAGTTTTTTTTTTTACATATAAAACACATGCAGGGTGCATATCCAGCTAGAGTAGCAAGCTGGTAGTAACATCACGCATACGCAGAGCAGATTGAGCAGCAGCATAAATTGTGCAAAGGTGGAGCAGGTTTACAGTACACATGCATGAAAGTTCTGTATACGACTGCCTCAGCTTTATGATGTCACACTAGGCTCGCATAGCATCATGGGGCAGTGGGGAAAAAATGTTGAGCGCACATCAAATTTCCACAAAAATATTTGGTGAACAAAGTCATCAGAAAGGGTGGCATGGTGGCGCAGTGGTAGCACTGCTGCCTCGCAGTTAGGAGACCCAGGTTCGCTTCCTGGGTCCTCCCTGCATGGAGTTTGCATGTTCTTCCCGTGTCTGCGTGGGTTTCTTCTGGGCGCTCCGGTTTCCTCCCACAGTCCAAAGACATGCAGGTTAGCTAGACTGGCGATTCTAAATTGGCCCTAGTGTGTGGGTGTGTTTGTGTGTGTCCTGCGGTGGGTTGGCACCCTGCCCGGGATTGGTTCCTGCCTTGTGCCCTGTGTTGGCTGGGATTGACTCCAGCAGACCCCTGTGACCCTGTGTTCAGATTCAGCGGGTTGGAAAATGGATGGGTGGAAGTCATCAGAAAACATAGTATATCTGCTGCAAAAAATGCTTTGCTGAATTTTGACGATCAGCACTATTGTGAATATATAATATGAAGGAATCATGCTGACATCAAACAGCAGCCACAAGACAGCTGGCAGTGCACTGGTTCTGCAGCCACAAGATTTTGGCACTAATAGCAAAATGTCATCTAGGGCAAAAGACACAAAATTAATACCTGGCAGTATGTCAAATACAATCTGAAGTGAATTTAAGTAGTGTATATACAGATGAGTGAGAATGAAGTCCAGATTGTTTTTGTCTCTTCCTTCACCAGACTGGATTTATGCAATGACAAAGTAAATGCACATTTTTGTATCATACCATTCACTATATATTCTTTTGCAGCATAGCAAATCTAGGCATTCTGAAACAGTTTTATTTTGTTCTTTGAAAATTAAATTAGCAAGCATTTTTGAAAAAGAATTTGCATACTGTCCTTATTTTAACATACAGAATTGTTGTATTGTTTTGATAATATCCAAAGCAGTGCTTTAATGTTAGATGCACCAGAAATGTGAAACAAATGGGTCAAAGTTCTTCTATTTTTGCCAACACGTTTAAACACAATGCAATTTGATTTAAGCTGAATGTTTTATTCTTGTTTTTAGGATGAAATGGTGAGAAGATCAAATTTACTTTGAAAGGTCACTCCATTTTGAATATACTGGATAAATTCCTTACAGTTACTCCCATTTTAAAACTTGATTAACATGGTCTGAAAGTCTGCCAATCTATTTGTCTACAGGGATAGTGTTTCAAAATGAGCTGACTAAAATATATAAATGCAACTAGAGATGTGTTTCTTTGGAAAAGTGTAATGATAATTACCATTAACATTTTGATCTTATACTGTCACTGCTAACAGTAGTTTAGAACATTACGTACCATTAAAATATGCCTGCAGTTAGGGGTTTAAATAAGGCTATCAGTGTAACAAAGCTGCAGTATGTCTATATAAGAATGTCATATGAATATAGAAATCCTAATATACTACCCTGTTCTAGAAACCTGTCTTATTTATAAATGTATTTTTTTTTTCCAAAGAAAAGAAAATCCACTTGAGTCAAAGAAGGTCAGAGAGAACCTCATCATGCTTCAATGGATGACTGAGTCCGTTTGACACTCTAGCTAATAAAGTTCACAGAGCTTGTTTACCAATAAAATACATATGGAAAATAAGAAACACTTTCTGTATCAAAAATGAGTAAAGGAACCAAAAACAAAACAATTCAAATATACTGCTAGTAATGGGGTTTTGGAGTATGAAGCTTTGTAACTATGGTCAGGTGGCATATTTCAATGAGTGCTGCACAAAGTTTTCCTTTATGTATTACTTTAATAAATGTTGCCTGTTGGTTTAATAAAACTTTCCAGATGAATCAGTTTAGAGAGTATAATAGATGGTGACCTGCAAGTACATAAAGGTGTAGACAGAAATCCGCAGAGAGAACTAAGCATCGTGGACGATAAATTTTAGCACATAACATAGTTATCTTCCAGCCTCAAATGTATAGAGACAATTTTTCTCACTGCACACATTCTAAATGGAGTAAACCAATGATCAAATGAACATGTTTGGTTTACTCTGCCTCAGCCTTTGTTAGGGAATGAATGGATGGAGTTATCACATGTGTGTTTCAGATTCTGTTCCTGGTGTGGCTGTGCTACAAATACAGCATTGTATCACACAGAGTCCTGCAAAATCTGACAAAAGGTAACTCCCAGTATTGTTCATTGGTTATTCATGTTCGCCAGGAAGGCAGCAGTAAGAAAGTTGGAATGACCATTTTGACCAATTTTTAAACAGGTTTGTGATTGAATGTTTGATAAAATGGATGGATTGATGGATATTGCTAATTCTTTTTCTCAGCCTCATTGTAAGTACTTTACAATTTGTTACATGTGTTGTTAAAGACTAACAACAAATTATTTGTTACTATTCACTGTTCTAGGCAAATCAATTTTAACTAGTGGTACTTTGTTAGTTATAATGAGTTCCTTTCAGAATGTACAGTGCAGATTTATATTTAACGTACAACAGAATAAATAATAATTTCACTGGTGTCTGATTTACTACAGACATTTAATTTTAAGTTGCACTTATTACTGTAAGCTTCTAATTAGAACAACACAGATAGTACAGCAATATTGTCAGAATGATCTGCCCACTCGGCTTGTAAGCTCCAGCAGCGTAAACAGGCCCACCATCTTATGACACTGTGCAGCTGGGATGAATTTCAACACAATCTAAAGTATACACTTCTTCCTCCATCAAAATAGAGGGATTGCATGTGGGTAGAAAGTGGGTATGAGGATGTTTTGTTATGTTA
The DNA here is from genome assembly GCF_900747795.2 of Erpetoichthys calabaricus. Classification (NCBI taxonomy): domain Eukaryota; kingdom Metazoa; phylum Chordata; class Cladistia; order Polypteriformes; family Polypteridae; genus Erpetoichthys; species Erpetoichthys calabaricus. The sequence continues at coordinate 185,524,855 of NC_041397.2, read as the reverse complement.
TGTAATAATCAGATTTACATGAGACAGTAGGTGCATTTAAGACTAACAAAAGGCCTAAATTTTACAAGTAGGTCTTAAAGATTAAACACATTATAAACTCTTAATACAGTATATACAAACATAGCCTGGAGAGCTACCTGAGAAAAAGAATGTTGTCAATGTGTCTCCAGTCCACAAGAAAAAAAGACAAAAACAGATTCTAGTAAAATTTACTACTGCCCATTATAAAATTATAGTAACTATAATGAATTAAAAAAATTCTGCCAAACTCATCCATTGGACATTTTTGAACAGGAAACTAGAATATTAAACAAAGCAATACATACATTCAACTCAAATTGTTTACACTTTTAAATCCATCCATCCATCCATCCATTTTCCAACCCGCTGAATCCGAACACAGGGTCACGGGGGTCTGCTGGAGCCAATCCCAGCCAACACAGGGCACAAGGCAGGGAACCAATCCTGGGCAGGGTGCCAACCCACCGCAGCACTTTTAAATCACCTTTAATATTTTTTTTTCAATAAAGAATAAGTCTGAAGCCCTAAGTCATTGGCAGCAGGGGTAGCTTACAAAAGAGAGTACTGAACTATTTAATTAGCTGGAAACAAAGGATACGTGTAACAAGAGAATCTTCCACATTGGATGAGGTCGTCAGTGAAGTTCCTCAGCATTCTGTGTTTGGACCATTACTCTCTTAAACTAATATTAATGAAAGGTGTCTGTGTTAGGCCCAAATTAAGGTCTTCAGACTACTCGACTAAATTGTGAATTGTGTTCTCTGTGAAAGATAATGGGGTGTTCATTTAAGATGGAAGCCAGGAAGTTAATCATCACACAAAAGGTCAAAGGAATCTTAAACAAAACTACAAAGCCATGTAGTCTATTCGGATACCTGTGAAAACATTTAGAAGGTATCTACAGTACATTAGTAGGCAAAATACCCTGTGGTAATTGGAGTTTGCTGTTAGTGCATCCTATCAGCTAGGTTTTCTTGAACTCGTACTCAAGTATATTTTCTTGCAAGTGCACTATTGGGTGAAGAGTGATGTATAACATCATAATAATTGTTTTTAAAATGTATTGACTAGAGTGATTTTTTTTTTTTATTTTGAGGCTTTGAGGCTTATAAAAAGGTTACTTTTCTCAGACCATCCACATACTTTGCCCCTAGATCTGTATTATGTGTTAGGACACTTAGCTACCAGAACAATGTTGGTAGAATAAAAGGTCTCCACTTATTTATTAAATCTGTTTTTATAGTATTCACTCTGATTCAGGAGTTTTACGGGCAAATAACAGGAATGCTGTATGTTAGTGCTGAAAATCAAACATATTGCTTCTAGAGAACTTCTGATAAGTACTCTGATAAGTACTCTGAATGTAGGTAATCCAAGTACAAGGCATACAGTAGAAATTCTGGGAGCAATGCCCAGATGGAGGCATTCTGTCCATCAAGCTTGTTTGTTTAGCTAATAGCTAAGCTGTCCCAAAATCTCATCCAGATTTCTTCTAATGGTTCTCAAGGTTTCTTCTTCAACTTCATGTCTTGGTAGTTTTTTTCAGAGTCCCACAACAGTCTAAATAAAATAGTGCTTCCTGGCTTCAGTTTTAAATGCACTTCCCAGTAATTTCCATTGATGTCCTTGAGGTCCCCATGCAGTATCCTCTACTGGAGGCTAAACATGTTTCATTTTCTCAGTCTGTCAGAGTAAGACATATCCTTAAATCCTGGGATGCACTTGGTTGCTCTCCTCTGCAAAGCTTCAAGTGCTGCTATGTCTTTTGTGTACAGTGGTGACCAGAACTGAAACACAATACTCCAGATGTAGTCTTACTAGTGCATTATATAGTTTGAGCTTAATTTCCTTTGACTTAAATTCAATAGTTTTTATAATATAACCTAATATTTTAGTTGCCTTTTTAAATTACTTGCTTCTGTGCATTGGAACTACTGTACTTCTGTTTTTGTATGCACGATACTTTGTTTCGTACAAAGGTTTTATGAGGCATTTTGCTCTTTCCTACCCAAAACTTTTTGTACCCTTGCCCATGGAAAGCTCACGCCAGCCAGGTACCTCAAAGCAGATACAGAAAATGCATACATGTATATTTTTGTTGAAAGCCAGCAGTGTCTCACTTTTAACAGTGCTGCTCTTATAACTAATGACATCCTTCAGAACTGTAGATGGTATTTAGATGTACTGTATGAAGATTTTTTTTCTCCCCAAACAGGAAGAAGGGTTTCTTCATTTTGAACCATTTAATTGCTTACTAACAAAATTGACTCATATTTGATCTATTTTCTTCTTAGTTTCTTCTTAAATGAAGGAAAGTTATCCCCTCAACTGGGCTATTTATTCTTGATTCCCTCTCTATCCTCTCTCGTGGTGTCCAGTTTTCTGTTTTACATTTTGCCATATATATATTAGATGAAATAAACTGCTTACTTGTATAATATTAAACAAAAGAAAATAATGCCTCAATAATTAAAATAAAAGGTAATTTACAATTCATTCAGATTACTGAACGAAATCTCAGGAAAAACCTGTTCAAAACCTTTTAATTGTACCTTGGAGCATTTCTGTGTTGGTTCAGCTTACCTTGAAAGAATATATTCACAAATAAAACCAAATATCTCCAACATAGGTTTGATGGCAAATCACTTGTTAGGAAAAAATTCAGCTATATTCTTTATTTCAGAACACGTTTATACTCTTGGCTCATTGGAAATTATTTTCCCAATTAAGGTCTTTGTTCAATTCCTCTAATTTTTACATTTCGGAAAACAAATGATACAGAAGAATATATACATATCAAATATGATGTTTTACCTTTGTAGCCTTTTGTCACTGCATGCAAAGACATGTTTGGTATTATTTATCCTAGCAAGCATAAAGATAGCTTGATTTCTAAGCCCTGAAGACATTGCTGACATTGAGGTGCAAATGAACTAAGGAATCAGACTCACTACTAAATTCAGAACTTCTCGGAGGGTATAATTTACATATACTGTATAACATCCTATTTTAACATGTCTTTAGGTTGTGATCAAGCTGGGTTACCTGGATTAAATGAGACATTTTCTATAAATGTTAACAGGTTGAGGGTTTATGCTGTCTTGGAAAATATGATTAGTGAATGCTCTCAAAATCTTACATACAAATTTTTTCAATATTGGGTATTTAATTGTATACTATTATATGTGAACTATGGCTATTTACTATTAATAATTTACATTAAAATGATACATTTAGGAACAGAACATTTTTCATTTAAGCTATCACAAACTCATAGCAACATACTCAGTTCTATTTCTGAGTCATTTTCAAAATAAATATTCATTAGGTAGTGTTTTAACAAAAGAATCATTGAAAACCTGACAATGTGATGCATGTATAGCAAAATAAAGGAGATGTGAAACCACAACAACAGAGTCATGTAAGATGTCAGAGGATTTTAAAGATTGGATCCAACAGACAATACTATAAAGTCAAGTTATACAGCTAAAACTGAAGCTGAATGGGAAATATGTGGCCTGACAAAAATCTAAAATATTTACTGATCAAGGAAGAATAAAATTTTTATGCTGATTTTTAAACTATCATCAAAATGCATAAAATAATTTTTTGTTGATTTTAAACTAGTAGCAATATTAGCATAAGTATAATGTGTATTAATTGCTTATTTTTTATTGAGGATGCCAAAAATCACATGTAAGGTGGGGAGCATACAAATATTCTGTACAGCATATTGCCACACCCACCACATGAGGAACCACCTCAGGACCCCAAATTAGGACCTGAGTGCACATACTAGTTTAAATGGAATGTACCTGTGCAAGTTTTTAATTTTTTTTAACAGTAGCTGGAGTGCCAATCCTGCCACCAACCCCCAAATATTCTCTGCAAGTTGGAGGACCTGTTTGTAGGGCTGGATGCAGGTTAATGTCATACACAGGATGGATCAATTGCAGGTTAAGGGCCTTGTTCAAGGGCCCAATGGAGTGAAATCATTTCTAGCTTTTGCAGGATTCAAACTGGCAACATTGCCAGCACAGATCCGTAGTCTCAGAGCCACCACTCTGCCACACCTCATGTAACAATTTTGAAAAAGTTCTGCATTAACAGAGTGCACGCTTGCTCTTGACAACATCTTAAACTATGTCCTCTGTCACCAGGTATAGTTTTTGCATTTAGTACATTTAATAATTAATACTGATCATTTATATAAACTCTTCTCATTTACTTATAAAATTCTTTGAATCATTTGCAAGGTTTTCTGAACTGATAATCAATAGAAAGTGTTTCAGACTATTCTGTGAACAGTTCAAGTTTGAAAAAACTAGCACCCTACATAAAAACAGCAAACAACCTATTACTGAAAACCTGTCAACCTTAATTTGCACAATACATAAATACATACTGTGCGGTTTTGAAAGAGACATGACATGCCTAGTGACTACAGGAGACTGGAATTTTAGAATGAGAAAATACCGTTAAGGAACAGGCAAAGACATAGTCAATGAACAAGTAAAATGGTTATGCCAGAAAAAAACAGAAAACAAACTGACAAAAAATTTTTCAAGATGAGAACATAATCTAAAGTTAATAATTAAAAAGTTAAAAACTGTAACACTAACTTGGGTTTAATTTCCTCTAACTCACACTATAGAAATGTTTTCTTGTATTACGTTAGAGATATAGTGTCTAGAAACTCGGAAAGAACTCAAAAACTTTTGGGAGTCCCAAAGACAATAAAAAATTGCTCACCGGGGAAAAAAGTAAGAAAAGCAAACCAAAAAATAAAACGTACAAAAAAGAACATAAATGTGTTCAACCATATATAGGACCTGATAATCAGCAATGTGCCCAATGATGTTATCATTTTACTACTACATCAGAAGCAATGCATAATTAAAAAGAATAAAAGGTGTAGCTGTGTCTTTTTCCCAAAATCGAGCTGCTACTGAGTTGGCAAGGTAGGTTCCAGCACCAGTCAAACATGTAACAAAAGAAATTTCTCAGTATGATAAAGTTTGTTTTAAAAAGGTTTAGTGAAAATTCAAAGCAAAACTGTTCACATAAAAATAGAGAAAAAAGTTATTACATACACAGGATAAAAGACAAAAAATGAAAAAATGCGTTCTTCTACAAGCATAGCTTTTTATTGTTAAACTTCAGTTACTTTCTATACTTAAAGTTTGCATTATTTCTCTATGGCAAACTTACATATGCTTTACTTTTTACATTCAGTACATTCTACACGTATGGCAAATTCAATATAGTGAATACAATAAGTTATGTGATATGGTTTGAAAACTGTTTCCCTCCATGTCTTACCAACTGCAAAGCAGGTCAAAAACTGGGATTAATCTGTAGTCGGAGGGACAAGAAGTAATTAAACTTAAAATTAAAGAAGTAAGTACACATTAACAGTATTCAAAGTTATTATCTATCTGTATACCTGCATTGTTATCACTCTTTAATTTAATATTTTCTTTATCAGTATGCTGCTGCTGGAGTATGTGAATTTCCCCTTGGGATTAATAAAGTATCTATCTATCTATCTATCTATCTATCTATCTATCTATCTATCTATCTATCTATCTATCTATCTATCTATCTATCTATCTATCTATCTATCTATCTATCTATCTATCTATCTATCTATCTATCTATCTATCTATCTAATTAGAATATTCCATTTCTGTTTAGTTTGTGGGAGATATAATAGAATCTCCCATAGACTATGCATTAATATATAGGCAAACATTTTAACATAACTAAGAAAAAACTTCTATCAATGTAACATACTCTAAATAACTAACAAATGACTCTTAAAAAAGTGATCAAATGTTAAAAAAATAAATAAACAATTCAAAAATGAAGTAAAAATGTTATGCTTTATAACAAAAAGGAGGACCATAAGTTCCTTAATAATGCTGGTCATGGTACAAAATGGTGCAATGATGATTTGACCATCATAACATAAAAATAATAAACCTTAAGAAATATTATAAGAATTCAAAGAGCATAGAGAAAATGCTCTAGAGAAGCTGCTAAACAGATTTACAACACATACACATATTTTCATATCTGCATAGTCCATTTCCAGGTTTCTGGTGGAGCCCACTCCAGAAGCATTGGGCAGAAATAAATCCTGGATAAGGCACTTGTCCATTGCAAAGCCCACTCTCATGCACTCCCACACTCATCCTGGTCCATTTTGGAATCTCTAGCATACACAACTTTGAGGATGTAGGAGGAAAACCAGAGCACCTGGAATAAAACCAACCCAGATGGGAGGATCAGATGTATGAATGCCAATGTGTTTATCATAATTCTAATCAATTGCATAATGCTGAGTGAGAAACAACAACATTTTATTTCAACTGTTGCAAATTCACAGAATTCACTTACACACCTGCTAAATAACCTTGGATTCCCTTCCTTACTTTATTTTCTTAATTTCTTGTTTTCATTTATTTCTAAAATTGTTTTTGGTTAAACCCATTTTAGGGCATATAATAGACAATAGTTCAATATGGACAGTACTTCTCTCAACTTCCATAAAATGACAGAAAATCTACCTAAAAGATAACTCTAGTTCTCCCTGTGCAAAAGGAATGAACAGCCATATGGATCAGAGAACAAGAGGGGCCACAGAGACAGCTATTGTGGTACCAAAGAAATGAATGAGAATGCTTAGTCAAAGCAATACTTAAGGGTAGTATATCATGGTTTACAAGCACCCCATAGCCTTCACAATATATATATAAGATGTACTGTATCCATTATACTTACATTATCTGTTATCAGCATATCAGCATATTATCATGTGCAAGGTAGAAACAATCTCTTGATGGGTTGATAGTCTTTCATAGGACATCATTCCACCCGCACTCATTCTCACTCATATGGGGTACTTTTAGAGCCTTCACTTAACTTAACCTGTACATTTTGGAATGTTAGAGGAAACAAGATGGGAAGAACTCCAACTTTAAGGCAGTTTATAGTTGAGGGTCTCCTGACAGTGTAACAGAGATATAACAAGATGTTCACATGTGAAGAAAATCTTAGTTCCTGCAACTAACTATAATAAAAAAAAAAACTAATAATCAAAAATCCTGACAGTTTCTGTGATTAACTTTTGTACAGGAAAAAGAACAATCACCCTGATGTCAAATACTAGCACAAGCATACTCATATCCAATCATATCCACTAAGTGCCTGTACCCAAAAATGAGTACAATCAGGATGATCTCCACAATGACCTCACCGAGGTGTGACCATCTTGCTGCACATAGATAACAGAATAGTGTAAGAAAAAAATAAAAGCTTTCAGCTTCTACACAAGCTCATCTTGTTGTTGAACACACATAAGGCAGCCATTTTTGCTATGGTGTTTTCTTGTTTAGAAGCAGTGGAGACAAAATATGATGATCTGTTTATTTATTTCTTTGTATTTTTAAAAATTAGATTTGTGTTTTTATACATGTAAAAGTTACCTGATTGTGTATTTTTCTGTTACTGCTTAAAGGTGTCAATTTGAGTGTCCTTGGCAGAGGTAAATATGTGTATGTGTAAATAAAAGTGGTGGTTAAAAATCCATAATATATAAATTTAAAAAAACAAGGTTAAAATCCAAGGCAGGAAACAGTCCTTTAGAAACTCACGAGCCCAGGTGCATACCTCTAAAATCCGACATTCCTCTGGCTTACACTGTTCAAATCTCGCAGGGCGAGGAGACGTCAACCAGCAGGCACAGATATACCTTTGATCCTGGCCTGTGACCCCGCTGCCCATCTCATGACGTTCCATGGGGTGCCTCCAAGCCCAACTCCCTCTGACTCCCACTGACAACCCAGGCCTTATGGGGGAGTCCTCCTGGAGTATTTGGTGGCTCCTGCTCTCAGGCTGCTCAGCAGAAGCAACCTTCAGCCCCCTCTTGAGCGCCGGCCACACGCTTCATACTCGGGGCTCATATTTCAGTCATCCCTGTCACACTGGTTTCCTCTCTCACTTGCTCCTGACCTTCTCTCCATTCTTTAAGCTCCATCTCTCTTTTCATTTCTTTTCTGTTCTCCCATTCTGCTGTGCAAGGTCCTCTTTATATGGCCTGACTGGATGCAGGTGTGACACGCCACTACCTTCGAGCCATGAATGAGGCACCTGACTGACGCTTGCATTCACAATCAGCCACGCACCCCAATCATCTCCAGATAGAAGCACACTTGCGCACATCTAATTCCAAGCCTGCACACTGTCAGGACGATTATTTAAAAACTCACACTTTGCATGGATCATTCATCACAGAACCAATTATAAATATGAAATCATTTTGCTTAAAATGTATCCTGCATACTATGCCTCTTAAACAAACAGACCTTATATTAAAATGTTCTATTTATGTATCTTTATAAAGAAATATACAATGTGCATTTCAATCTGGAATGTGCATATCAGGAATTATTATTAAAAACTAGCTGTGAAAGCTTGTGCTGTTAAACCCGGGCTCCTAGAAACTATTGAAATCGTCAGAAAAGATATTGAAATGCAGAGTTGGCGGCTTCATTTTGCAGACGTGCTCGCCCCCCTTGTCTGTCAGTGACTAAGTGAGTTTCTCTCTCCTCTGAGGTTTCATTTTGCTGATGTGCTCGCCTTGTTTTTATATTAGTGGCCAAGCAGGTTTGTCTTTCGTCACTGGTTTCACTTTGGTGACAGAGTCACTTTTATTTAGCTACATGCTGTAGCTTCGCACTCCCGGGCCAGAAAGACAGACAGACACACACACTTCCACACATATATAAGACTTTTATATAAGACAATTACAGATCTATTTTTGTTTTATATCTTCTGAATTGATTTCACAAGCAATGTCAATGTGATTTAAACTAGCATAGTAGAACAGTTATCATGAGCACATATCTTTACACAATTCTGTGTTATTGTTGCTTAATGAGAAAGTTAGTGAAAGAGTCAGTCAACTTATATACTAGGGGTGTGTGCTTCCCTGGCCTCCTATGGCGGCCCAATCACACACTTGATAGCCCGCTTCGCTTGCTATTGGTCCATGCATATATTCTAACGTGGTCAAAACTCTGAACCTGACATTTATACCTACAGAAAATGCTAAAACTATTGGAAATTGTTGTGTATGGAAGACGGATGGTAATTTTCTCACTACTCAAAGAGCTTTTCACAAAGGAAGGACCTGGGGCATGAACCTACGATCTCCCTGCTGAAAGGCAGCAGTGTTACCACTGCCCAACCTGCATTTGTCAACTGCTAACACAGAACTGAAGTACTACTGTTCTTAACAAAGTGGAAGTATATGAGGTATTTCGATGTATGTGTTAAATTGGTTGTATTGTCTATCTATCTACTGACATGAGACTATTATTGTTGTATTCTCCTAATAAAGACAAAAAAATGTTACAGTATATAGATGTATACTATATAATGTACAGTTTTGAAGAAAAATGAGCATTGTATATATACACTGTTAGGGATGGCTGGCCAAATACTCCGGTCCACACCTCCAGGCCGCCAGATGGAGCCCTCCCAGCAGCATGGAAGTTCCCCGAATTCCAGCAGGGCCTTATGGACATTGTAGTTTTTATAAACAACCCTGCTGGATACCATGGGGACCACCAGTAGCCGCTGTAGGGAGGCTTGCAAAGTGCTACGTGCCCTATAACCCAGAAGTGCGTCCTGATCACATGACCGGAAGGAACGACGTGCTTCCGGGTTGAAGAAAAGGACTTTTAATCTGACCCGGAAGTGATAAGGACTCATGGATTGCAGGGCTGGAACCACTTTCGGGTCAGGCACTATAAAGGACTCTGGGAAACCCCAGACGAGTGAGCTGAGCTGGGTGGAAGGGTGGCAACGCGTCTGGGAGAGGAGGATTGGTGATTATTGATTTATTATTGTATTGTATGAGTAGTGTGGCATGGAGGGTGCTTTGTGCACATAATTATTATAAAATAAATAATAACTGTACTTTTACCTGGTGTTTGGAGTGGTACCTGAGGGTTCAAGAGGTCGATAGGGGCCTCTACTGCTACACTGGCGTAGCCGGCAGGATTCTCTGGCCGTCGTTTTGGCAGAGGACCTCTTTTGTAAAAATTGTGTGGGCAGAAAACCCTAAGAAGGTCACGCTCGACAGAACGCACGGAGGTAGAAACGCCACACTCTACAGGCAGCGCGGCAGTGATGAGCTTCATCTCATATTGGTTCGCAATGGGAAGGAAATCAGAAAAAAAGAATGGGCATTCCCAAAAGAATCAGGCCCTACACGAGGCGGCAACAGTGTGGACATACCTGACAGGCAGTGAGGAAGACAGAGCCCTGATAGCTGCCGAAAGAGCCTGTTCGTTATGGCAACAGAAGGACTGTCAGAGGACTACCTCACTGGAGCTCGGAACAAGCCATCAAAAGTCGGAGGTATGTGCTGGGACAACGCCCATTGCGCCAGGACCTTTATTTTCTTATTTTGCAGAGGCCGGTCGGCGCGAAACGGACTATGAGATGGACACATACCTCATACCCAGGCAAGAGGAGGCTAGCCTATCTAGGAGTCTGAAAGGGAGACGCCTATTTGTCGACGACAGTCACGTGGACTATCCTGGGGCAGGCAGGGTATACCGTCATCAAAATACAGAGTCACCCGACCAGGAAGAGACCTGCTTATTCGCAGAAGCGGGTCTTGTGATTTCGCCCGAAGGATGTCAGGAAGAAGGTCAACATCGGTCCGTCAGTGAGGTCGTTTATTCCCCGACGGATCCGAACTCCCTGAAAGGGAAGGGGGAGGCAAGCGAAGCAGCGGCGAATATAAATAATGATAAAGAGGAGCGGGATGTGACTGAATGGTCTGCCGTTAAATTAGAAAAGGCAGATCACAGTCGGCCGGTAGCAGCCACCCGACCCTCTAAAGACTCCAGTTCCCAAGAACCATTGCGCGACCCAACCGAGCACGTGCCAGGAGAGGACGTGCCCATTGGCTCCCGGCTGGAAGGTAAGGCAAATGACGATGGTAGCCTACCTCAGGCCGAATTAAATGACTTTGTGGGACTGCGGGATCTCGAGAAGTTGCTCGAGCCCGTGCACAGTTTCTTCCAGGGCTTGTCGGAGCTGAAGAAGCAAGTGGAGGAGTTGGGAGCAACGGCTGAGGCGCCGCTGAAAAGACTTGAGGAATATCTACGGCGATTGGGTCGAGAGGCTCCCGTTATGATTGATGAGGTGGTACAGGTGAGTGGAACCGGTACCGTACAGCATATAGGGACGCAGTGCGATCCGGGCCCGCGGTTAATAAGTAGCGGGTGCCAAAGCACTGCGTGCCCGACAATAGAGTGCAGAACGCTAAACTAGTGGTCGGGGGAAGGAACGATCGAGCCGGGGCAGCTGTATGAGGCAGCTTCTCGGAGCGATTCGGACCTCAAGACCCCGACCCATGCTATAAGCGAGTTGATGGTGGTGACAGAAGGGGCGGGGGAAGCGCCGATCAAACCGGAGCAGTTGAAAAGTACTGTCTCCCGGGGCGATGCGGTGCTGAAGACGCCGCCTCCGAATAAATTAAGGTCAACAGGCATGCAGACAGCAAAGGGGCTCTCTTCTTCCAATAGAGAGACCCAAACTGTGCACAAGCCCCAGAATAAGCAGGAGATCCCGAAAATAAAACACAGGTCTCCTGACAAGGTAAGAAAAAGGGTTGAGAGCACCGAGGCGGCCATAAAACCTCCCTTAGCGGAAAAAAGGGCGGAGACAGAGTTGACGGAGTTCCCGAGGTGTTTCCAGTCTCGCGGAGGAAAACAACTAGGAGGGCGAGAGCTTTGCTATGACTGTCGTCGGCCGGACCACGTATGGCGAAATTGTCCTCGGAGGACAGGGGATCGGAGGGAAATCCGATACACTGTTCCCCCTAGGTTCTCTGGGGAGTCTAGACAGTGCAGCCAAGGCCTGACTGACGGGTCCTCCTAGAAGAAGATGTCCCTCGTGGGGCTGGACGCTCCGCCCCAGTGGTCTTTGCTAAGGGGAGGGAACTGTGAGGGATGGCCGGCCAAATATTCCGGTCCACACCTCCAGGCCGCCAGATGGAGCCCTCCCAGCAGCATGGAAGTTCCCCGAATTCCAGCAGGGCCTTATGGACATTGTAGTTTTTATAAACAACCCTGCTGGATACCATGGGGACCACCAGGAGCCGCTGTTGGGAGGCTTGCAGAGTGCTACGTGCGCTATAACCCGGAAGTGCGTCCTGATCACATGACCGGAAGGAACAATGTGCTTCCGGGTTGAAGAAAAGGACTTTTAATCTGACCCGGAAGTGATGAGGACCCATGGATTGCAGGGCTGGAACCACTTCTGGGTCAGGGACTATTAAGGACTCTGGGAAACCCCAGATGAGTGACCTGAGCTGGGTGGAATAAATAAAGACAGAGAGAGAGAATATATATATATATATATATATATATATATATATATATATATATATATATATATATATATATATATATATATATATATAAAAACAAACAACAACAACAAACAACTCAATATTTAGGAGAACAAAACCCTACAATACTGCGGTGGGCTGACATCCTGCCGAGGATTTGGTTCCTGCCTTGTGCCCAGTGTTGGGTGGGATTGACTCCAGCAGACCCCCGTGACCCTGTATTAGGATATAGCGGGTTGGACAATGACTGACTGACATGACTGATTGAAAACCCTACAATAGAAAAAATAATGTCAAAATTGCTTTGACTGATTTGATTGAAATTTGGTGACGTTATAGAAAAAAAGAAAATTAGATGTCCTGTGCATTTTTATTTGTCCATATTTGTCGATAATAATACTATAGCAATTCAGAGTACACTATGCTAACAGGCTGCACAGTGCTGACAGAAGCCTGAAGAAAAAGACTAGCAGCCACTAAAGAGCCTGTTTGAGGTGTGCCAGTATATGCAAATGAAGGTCTCGAGCAGATGAGCAGAGTAGACGAACAGCATCACTGATCAATCAGATCTACTGATGAGTAAAGAGGAAGTGTCTTGGACAGGAAAAAGCTGTGAATTGGAAGGAAAGACTATAGTACTGCTTAAAAAAAACGGTTTCTTTACAAAATGCCTCTGTCACGTTGTATATTGGTTTTGATCAATTAAAATTGAATTCCTTTTGATTGATAACATACCAATTCCATATTGTATAATACATATAAAGGCGGTTGGAAATTGTTCATTTTATTGTCTATTATTTTGTGAACATATCATGGATGTATTAGGTTTGGAAATTGAGCATCAAATTATCCAGTTTGTAGTGAGAGAATGGGAGGGATACCAAATTTTCTTATATTGCACAGAGGTAAAGTTTACAGTAAAGTTTCAATGAATATGAATGATATATAAAATCCCGCTATTTACACTACCACTTGCAAAATATTAGCTATATTTGAAATTTTTACAAGTGTATTTCAAGTATACAGAAATGGTGCATCATTTGCTAAATTTGGGTAAATGGTCAGACAGGTAGTAGATTGAACTTCAGAGGAGCTTTATGCAGAAGTCATTTTAAAGTTTACAGACTTACTATCATCGATCTTGTTCAAACTCAAAATTGGTTACACCTAGCATCACCATCAAGTACATTCTCTTGCTTATCTAATGTGACTGAATTATCGCAAAACTATACTAATAAAACAGGAAAACATGATATAAAAAAATATTAAACTAAATCAATTTAAAAAATCTGAAGGTAAATATGCACAAAAATTTCCCAGCACAACAGAGTCGAGGTTGCTACATATACACATTAAAATCTAAGTGAGTAAACTTTGCTGCTAAATATGCATAAAATCTTCAAGAGAACAGATTTGCGGGTGCTACATATAAAAAAAATGCCCTGAAGTTAACAGAATAGTGGTTGCTAAGTACATTGTGGAAGATCAACCTCGGCACAAACAGGCAGACACCAATGGTTCAAAACCCACAACACGTTTATTTACACTATTTACAAATTATCAGTCCTGCACACAACCCAGTGCCCCTGCACCACAGACCATCAAGTCTGGGCTTCTTCAAAGTCTTGTCTTCGCAACCTCCACTCCTCTCCTCCGAGCTTCATCCTCTTCCACCTGACTCCAGCTGATGACTGGAGGGAGGCGGCCCCTTTTATGTCCACCCGGACGTGCTCCAGGTGCCCTATAATGAGCTTCCTGCAGCACTTCGGGTCAAAGCCTGCCTCCCCTCTCTGGTCCCAGTTTTGCAGCAGCTCCATTGGCTTCCAGTTAAGTTCCGCATTCAATTCAAAATTTTCTGTTAACTTTTAAGGCTATCCACAACCTTGCCCCTCCATATCTGTCTGACCTCCTCCATGTTGCCATTCCCTCCCGTACCCTTAGATCCTCTTCCTCCATCCACTTGACTGTCCCCTTCGTCCGTCTTACCACTATGGGGAGCAGATCATTCAGTTGCTCTGCTCCCCAGCTCTGGAACTCACTACCATCTGAGCTTAGAAATATTGAATAATTTTCACTTTTCAAATCTAAACTTAAAACTCATTTGTTTAAGACTGCTTTTTCTCTTTGATTACACTTGCTCTGTCTGATTTGTATTTTAGTTTATGTTTATGTATGTTTTATCTATTGTTCGGTGTCCTTGAGTGTTTAGAAAGGTGCCTACAAATAAATAAAATGTATTATTATTATTATTACTTCCTGGTGTGGCGGAAGTGCTGCATGAGCACTCGGAAGCACTCTGGGTGTGGCGGAAGTGCTGACGTCCTTAGGGCTTCACAATCTTCCTGGTGCCCCCTGCCAGTGGCCACGGGGACCCTATAGGGTTGAGCTTCCATGCTCAATTCCAGTGGCCCCCATTCAAGCCAAGGCGGCTGCCCTCTTGTGGTCTGGGAGAGGTATAGTCCCTCTCCCGGCCCTTCTAGGCATCCCGGCTGGGCACAGCCCCCAGCCGCCTGCCACAGCATCTGGAAATTCACAGAACTGCTGATATTAATTACACTGCAAAACATTTACGAACAAATGTGACGTGCAAATCAAAAAAGACATTTGCCTTAAAAAATTGCAATGATGGGTTTAATAAAAATTTACATATCGATTATAAGTCTAATAAAGAATTTATTATAGTGCCCATGAATGTTTAATGCCCATTTTTCCATGAATTGAAATAGACGGATGAGCCACCTGGAATGTGTTGCAAAAGTGGGAAAATAAAATAATCACTTTTTGAAAACTTACCAGAGTCTATTAAAAAAGGCTAGTATTTGGTTTACCCAGGCTCAGAACATTTTCCCAATTCTATAAGAAAAAATAATAGTGCATTTCAAATGAAATCATTTGGTGCAAAAGAATAATCAAAAGCAATTTCAGGCCAAACTATAAAGTACAAGGAAATGTGTATCACCACTATCTTAGGAAATTTCCTGGGTAAATATGGGTAAAACAGCTAGTATACAATAAGACTGTAGGAACAAGGTAACTTTCTTCACACACACACATTCATAAATATAAAAGATATCTTTTTGAATCATGTGCTGTGCCAAGGCAATAACAGGCTTTTTTCCTTCATAGTACCTCAAGTCCCATATTTCATCTCCACATTGACTAAATCTGCTGACTAATGCACTTCCCTCATTTTAAGTTATTTTCGTCTAGAACTTTGTCAATACTATTGAACACCTCCATTGATGAAGCTCTGCAGTCAATGAATTTTCAAAACAACACATTCCCATGCAGCATATTTCACCACTTTGGCCGCCTGTTTAATTTTTAACTCTCCGTTGAAGTTTTAACATAAACAATCTGTTCATTAAACAGATTACAGGTTTCTTTGCGCCATCATATTATTTATACAAAACACCACCTTTTGGCAGTGTATCTCTGTCTGACTCCTGTAAGTCACCAGTGGGAATTACAGCTGCTCTGCCTGGTGGTACAACTGCCTTGGCAACCTCTTGCCAGCCAGGTATTTGGTCATAGTATGTTTACTTGTGCTAGTTTTGCCATTCTCTTTGTTTCGTTTAAGTGACATTTAAGCATTAAACATTCTATAGTTTGGCAAGTGGCAACAGTACGGCAGCAAAAAGCAAAAGCAAGTCTCAGAATATTTTTAAAAAAGATAGATGTTTGTAAATTGAACACTTTATTATCCAAGCCAGTTATTGATGGTGCTTATGTTTAATTAAAATGAAAACTCTCTTCACTAGATGTTGGCTCTTTTAAAGTAAAATAAATTGACTCATGAGACTACAACCATCCTTTTGTAAACCTCAAGTATTTCAACACAGACTTGCTGACAGCCTTGTCTGGTATGATGGGATGCATGGCAAGAAACAGCCCAAACAGGTTGACATTTTTTGCAGGATGCATTCACTCACCAAAAACAAATTTAGATTCATCAAACAGCCTTATCCATGACATATGAAAGGAATGTGGAATGCCTGGGAAAAAGGCTAAGTGGTTCATTAAAAACTAAGAAATAAATACAAATGTGAACATTAGAATTTTTATAATAAGCAAACTTATGTATTTTAAAAACTGGCTGTTTTTGCTATTTTCTGCCTGGAATTGGCTGCCACATTAGTAGTGTACTTAACTGTTATTTGAGCTTTTTTTTCTTAATACACATGCCCACGCAGACACCCTCACTGCCTTTTCTTCTCTCACAGCACTAAATTTGATTGTTTTGGTGCACAGAGCTAATCTCTGTTAAAGTAATACAGTCAAAAAATAAATAAAAACCAGTAGAGAGTGAAAGCCTGGATGTAAGTAACAGAAGATACTGTATATTAAGCCTCAACTAGCCACCATGAGACACATGGGTTTAAATTACATTAAATGAAACTGCACTCCATTCAACCTGTGACAGATGGCTGGCAGCTTAACCCAGCCGGAATGCTCAAAGACAGGAAGCATGGGGGACGGCAGCTACTTTGGGACACTGCCTCCTCCAAGAAACTAGATGGCGACTTCCCTGCAGCATAGTGGTGCCCCGGATTCCCACAGGGCACCATGGGATCTGGAGTTCAGCTTCACAGCCCTGCTGGGGACCGTGGGTAGTGCCAGGAGACGTAGCAGGGAGACCTGGGAGATTTTACTGTCTGGAGTACTTCTAGGCTATGCAAAGTCACGGGACATAGTACTTCTGGGCTGAAGAAAAAGCAAGTTCTCCATCTGACCTGGAAGTGCTAGCAAGTCACGTGGACTGAAGGACAGAAACACTTCCAGGTCGTGCACTATATAAAGGACTGCTGAAGACCCAGCAGGCGAGCAGGAGTCGGGAGGAGTGTGACAGAGCTTGCTGGGAGTTGTGGAGGAGAGATTAGTGATTATAATTGTGCTTATTAATTGTGTTTATGGTGGCTGTGGTGCTTGGAAGCACTGTGGAAGAAAAAAACAGAATTAAAATACTTCTTCATGCGTTTACTCTGTGTCCCGAGTGTCTGTCTGTTGTGTTTAAAGGGGCAACAGCGACCCCTAGCATCCATCCATTTACACTCCACAGAGCACGCTTACACATACACACCATTGCTTTATGCACGTAAGGTCAATTGAGGATCACCAATCATCCTAACTTGTATATACAGTATCTGGATGTACGTAGAAGGAAATGGTTTACCAAGAAAAAAGTCAAACATGAGGAGAACATGTAATTTTTAAATGGCAGGTAATAAACCTAGGTCAATGAAGATTTTAAGCAGAAGCCTCATGTTACAAAACTTTAAAAGGCATGTGGGAATTTTATTATCATAATAAACTCAAACAGAATGTTTTATTATCAATTGAGAAAAAAATGATTATGTTCAAATATGGATAATATTGATTAATGCTATGCATTCTTTGCAAATGATGCACACAGTATAAACGAAATATTGTCTTAGTATATATGCTTGAATTGCATTAATATGGTTCAGAGCAGCAAACTGCACCACCGAACATCATCTATCCACCCATTAACCCAACCATCCATTTCATAAACCCACTTAAGTTAGCTCATGGAATCTGGAGGCCAAAGTCAATCCCATAAACAATGATAGCATGGCAAGAACCAACCCATGCACCCATACTCTCTCTCTTACATAAGTTGAGCTTTGAATCTCAAGTCAACCCTAGTATGCATGTCTTTGGGTTGGGGTGTGTGACCAGACTGCCCAGCAAAAAACCAACAGAGACCAAGGACAAACATGAAAAGGTAACAAACAGTTCCTGGATGAGGGGTTCTGAAACTAGCCATAATAAAGAAAATGACAACAGGAAAAATAATTTTCAAAAATGTAACAGCCCTCCACAGATTCTAATTAGTAATTATAGAAAATTGTATTCTTAAATATGGTAAATTACATGTACTAGAAAAGTATTATAAGCACATGAGAAAGCAATCATTGTTTTATACTAAGCATTAAGATGTAAGAGTTAGGATTAAAAAGACTTATGCCTACATATTTTTTTTATTATTTTGTATAAACCAGAAAAACAGTTTTTCATAAGCCAAAGGTCAGACGTGCTAGAGAGCCAAAGAATGAGCAATTCGCTTAGAGAAGGGAATGTGAACTCTTTGGCTGTAAATAAAGGTGGCAAGTGCCAGTTAGAAGGGAGTAAGGATAGGCCTTGTCAAACAGAAATAATGGACAGAGAGGGGTTTGACACCCCCTTAACTAAGAATTATTAGTGGAATTAATTAGATGCAGGACTACAGCAATGGAATGCTAGAAGTCAGATGAGGAAGAATAATGGCTGAAATGATAAGAACTGTAATAAAAGTAAAAGGTTCCCATTGCTGGGGGCTCATTGTTCCATCTGAGATGAGTCTGTATGCGCGTCATACAATAAAGCTCAATTCTGCTATCTGTTCCGAGTCTGAGTGCCCTCACTGGGGCTGAGGGTGCCCCTGTCGTGTCTGCCTGCTTCAATATAATCAAGCCACCAGTGTGGCATACCAGCACAATTTAGTGCCAGTCCCAAGCCTGGATAGAGAAGGTTAGGAAGGGCATCTGGTTGTATACCTTAATGATGGAATCAATCCAATCAGCTTCATAAAAAGCCACAGGTTCTAATTCGTGAGTTTAAGGGTGATATAATGGAGTTAATTTAGGTCTATCAATAATGGGCGGCTAACAAACTAAACAAAACTTCACTTGTGGCAGTGTGTCTTGTGAGTGACCATCAACCCATCCATCTGTCTTGTTGCTGGTAAAGGCTCTGGCTCCCAAAACTAGATTAATAGGTTTAGTGATTTTTCACTTAATGAATTTAGTTTTTACTATTGAATAGTTTTAAGTTAGTGATTCCTCACTCCTGTTTATCCTGTCTTCAGCTAGACTTAGTCAAGGAAAAGGTGATTAAAGTATGATACTCAGTACCAAATACTGCAGCAAAGTATCAGCCCTACAGGGAAAAAAGAAAAGTATGTTTCTGCAATATTACAGTATATCCATTGAAATGTACTTAAATCAGTTATTAATTTTTTATTTAGTTCTGAATCACTCATGGGTATATCCTCTAAGCAGATATAATTTGAATTACATACACTTGTTCCCTGATGACACCTAAGTAGGACCCTGTCACATCGTCAATATCCACACAGCAATAAACATCCATATTCAATGAAGAATGTGAGGTGCAAAATTTGAAAACAATACATTGAAAAACACAATGGGATTATTAAAAAAATTCAACTTGTCTAAATCGTAACTAAGAAAGTCTTTCTAATGTCCTATTTATACTCTCCTTGAAAACAGAATTGTTCTTCAAATATGAAAATAAAAATTAAGTCATTGACAATGTATTATTAAATCAAGGTTCTTTTTAATATTTTACATTGACTAGCTCAGTAAGTACACATAACACCTTTAAACATTTAAATTTATGGTAATGTTTATGCTTTTGTTTAAATGCAATTGACTGGATAATTTAAAACCTTAAATGTCAAATATCATTATGACAAGTAACGTTGGACATAAAGTAGATACAATTATCATTTTATGCAAATTACAATTTCAAAAATAAAAAAGACACATCTTATAATGATCAGACTTGGTATTTATGAAATGCTTAGAATAGATTGAAAAAAAATTACATTTCTTTAACAAAAGAAAAAAAAGGAAAAAAGGAAATGTGTCCAATTGGAAGAATCATTGAAAACATATACTTTAATAATACTTAAGAGCCTGCAATTTGTTTTTATAATTAGCAAATTTATTGAAGAACTGGAATGGAAAACATGTTTTTTTTAAATTAGATATTTTAACTTTTCTATATGTAGACAATTATTTACAGTTATTAAATTTCTATTCTGTTCTAATATACAAAGATGAGCAGGGTATTTTAAGTAGCAGCATCGGCTACTGAGATCAATGGAATCAATAATTACAACAGGCCAGGGGAACGTTAGTGGCCTACATGAATTAGGAAACAGAAAAATTATAACAAGGGGTTTCTATCTGGAGTACAATTAAAAGACAATGATGCAACTGATTTCCTGATTAAACAAAAATTACTTATATTTGTAAAGGAGTTTTTTAGAATACAATATTTTAAGAAGTAAATTTTAAGACATAATTAGCTGTACAGCATTACTGCTTGTGCTATTGATTATGTTAATTACAATTAAAAATGGTTTGAATTATATCAATCTTATGAAAAAAGTTATAAAATGTAATTTAGCGAAATTTTCATAATAATAACAATAAATAATGTTAATCTACATCTATTATCTATTAACAGGAGAGCACAATCTGGTGTTTCTCTATACCCAGAATTATGCCAAAGAAACATCAGCAATAACTAAAGCAGTTTACTGCAAATTAAACAGGGAAGTATGAATAAGTGGAGAACACTAAGTATGAATGGAGAACAAACAGAAAACAAGGTAATGCTTTCTTCTCCACTTTCCCAATTCACAAATTGTCATAGGCACTTTTACACAACTTCCATCTAATTGTTACTCAGTACTTCTAAGCTCATTTCTCTCTGAACATAATTTTACATTATTACACTAATTTTAGGAACATCATGGAGTCATTTTTAAACCTGACTGTTTCTCAGATCATGAGTGGAATTACAAAGCATCCTCCAAGAAAACTGCACCATTTAACCTTGTTCAGCCTTTAAAGGACCATGTCTGGCAAAGCAGATTTCAGTTTATACAGCATTCAGCCATGGGCTACTGTGCTTGACCTCCTACAAGTATTATAAAGTCTCACTCTCTCACTGTGTCAGAGAGGAAATACTGTACATACTATATATCCCCACATGAAAGATCCATGATGTTAGATCAGCACTTTTTAGAAGAAAGCCATCTGCATTGCTCTTTGAATATTCTCATTAGGAAACCCTCCATTTAGAGCATTACGGACCTGTAAATTGAACCGTGATCATGATGGAAAACAACATCAGTTGTATTTTTTCTCTTAACTGTGCTGTGCTCTTCTAGATGCTTGTAATGCACATGTCTTATTAGCCTTAGGAAAATGTTATACCAAGTTTCAAAGAAGCAATAGACTTGTTTCAGTCTCCAGCATCTGATATTCTTCCTAGCCTGAATGTTGCTAACTCTCTAATTAAAAAAGGTGTTACAGAGAAAAAAAAACAAAACAATATACACAAACCGAGCTTACATTTTCAATGCATGCCTTGTCAGTTATGTACATTTTTACAGTACAGTATTATGTATATCTGTTGTCGAACATGCAGGTTTGGCGAGTGCAGAATTGAGATTTGTGTAAATGGAAGTTGGGTTAAGAAAGATAAAGATCCACAGTCACTAACATATCCTCCCTTTAAATTCTTAGATTGGGTTACTTGTTAACATATTCCCTGGGTTTACTATCTCAAGATTATTTAAGATCATATTTTGTGCTTATAGTATTTGGACTGTATTGTCAATAGATCTCAATTTTAATCCTCATACGCTGCTGCGGGGGGTGGGCTTGTTTTGTTTTGGATATGCTCTGTCTCTAGGTCCAGTGCATCCGGAAAGTATTCACAGCGCATCACTTTTTCCACATTTTGTTATGTTACAGCCTTATTCCAAAATGGATTAAATTCATTTTTTTCCTTAGAATTCTACACACAACACCCCATAATGACAACGTGAAAAAAGTATACTTGAGGTTTTTGCAAATTTACTAAAAATAAAAAAACTGAAAAGTCACATGTACATAAGTATTCGCAGCCTTTGCTCAATACTTTGTCGATGCACCTTTGGCAGCAATTACAGCCTCAACTCTTTTTGAATATGATGCCACAAGCTTGGCACACCTATCCTTGGCCAGTTTCGCCCATTCCTCTTTGCAGCACCTCTCAAGCTCCATCAGGTTGGATGGGAAGCGTCGGTGCACAGCCATTTTAAGATCACTCCAGAGATGTTCAATCAGATTCAAGTCTGGGCTCTGACTGGGCCACTCAAGGACATTCACAGAGTTGTCCTGAAGCCACTCCTTTGATATCTTGGCTGTGTGCTTAGGGTCGTTGTCCTGCTGAAAGATGAACTGTCGCCCCAATCTGAGGTCAAGAGCGCTCTGGAGCAGGTTTTCATCCAGGATGTCTCTGTACATTGCTGCAGTCATCTTTCCCTTTATCCTGACTAGTCTCCCAGTCCCTGCCGCTGAAAAACATCCCTACAGCATGATGCTGCCACCACCATGCTTCACTGTAGGGATGGTATTGGCCTGGTGATAAGCGGTGCCTGTTTCCTCCAAACGTGATGCCTGGCATTCACAAAGAGTTCAATCTTTGTCTCATCAGACCAGAGAATTTTCTTTCTCATGATCTGAGAGTCCTTCAGGTGCCTTTTGGCAAACTCCAGGCGGGTTACCATGTGCCTTTTACTAAGGAGTGGCTTCCGTCTGGCCACTCTACCATACAGGCGTGATTGGTGGATTGCTGCAGAGATGGTTGTCCATCTGGAAGGGTCTCCTCTCTCCACAGAGGACCTCTGGAGCTCTGACAGAGTGACCTGATCGCTCAGTTTAGATGGCCGGCCAGCTCTAGGAAGAGTCCTGGTGGTTTTGAACTTCTTCCACTTACGGATGATGGAGGCCACTGTGCTCATTGGGACCTTCAAAGCAGCAGAAATTATTCTGTAACCTTCCCCAGATTGTGCCTCGAGACAATCCTGTCTCGGAGGTCTACAGACAATTCCTTTGACTTCATGCTTGGTTTGTGCTCTGACATGAACTCTCAACTGTGGGACCTTATATAGACAGGTGTGTGCCTTTCCAAATCATGTCCAATCAACTGCATTTATCACAGGTGGACTCCAATTAAGCTGCAGAAACATCTCAAGGATGATCAGGGGAAACAGGATGCACCTGAGCTCAATTTTGAGCTTCATGGCAAAGGCTGTGAATACTTATGTACATGTGCTTTCTCAATTTTTTCATTTTTAATAAATTTGCAAAAACCTCAAGTAAACTTTTTTCACGTTGTCATTATGGGGTGTTGTGTGTAGAATTCTGAGGAAAAAAATGAATTTAATCCATTTCGGAATAAGGCTGTAACATAACAAAATGTGGAAAAAGTGATGCGATGTGAATACTTTCCGGATGCACTGTATGTCAGAGGACTGGGACTTTGTGAAGTGTGGTCCAGCGTCACATGGGGAGGCAAAATGGGGGGAAAGAAAGAGCAAGGTCTCTCTAATCTATCGTTTTAATTTTTTTCTTTTTTTAATTATTTATTGATTTATCTATTTACTTATTTTTACTAGCTTAAAGTTTTACTCTGTTAGCCTAGCTCTCTTTCTCATGGGTGGGGGTTGATTTGTTTTGTACCAAGTCTTGTAAAACTTTCTTATTTGTATGGAATGTTATTTGTTATTAAAATCAATAAAATCCAATGATGATTGTCATCACTTTCTGGCCCTTCTAAGAACAATTGCCACTGAAAGTAGATATTGGAAGCTAAAAGGAGGGTCAAGAGGTACACTTGCCCTGCTCCCTGAGCAGTGTTCCTGCTGGATCCCCACAAAGTGTCCACCCACCTTCATTCTTGCCATCCCGAAACACTTTTGTTACACCAGCTCAACAATGGATTCTGTCACAAATGGGTGATTTGAGTGCTCATTATTTGCACAAGACAAAAATTTATATGAACTTTTTTGTTCATCATAATTATATTAAGAAAAACAATAAAATATAAATAAAGTGTATCATTATTATTATTAAGATAGACTAATTCTAAATAAACAAAGGGGCATTCCTTACAAGTGATTTCAATAATGTACTATACGATTAACCTACTGCTGCCATCTGTTGGATATGTAGTGCTATTAATTTAGTATGATTTCAGATGATAATGGCAACTTTTAGTTAGGCTCTCAAACTTTTTATTTTTTTCTAGATATTTATATATATTCAGACAGTCAGTTATAGAAAATGTATATATTTTTTATTCTAAGTTAGACAGTACTAAAAATAACAGCAAAGTTGTAGAAATAGGTACAGTGGTGATAGACAGACAGACAGACAGATATTTAAATACTATTCACTCGCTTTGCACATTTGCAATTTTTCTCCCATTTCTCTTTGCAAAACTGCTCCAATTTTGTCAGCTTGCATGGGAGATCATGTGTGAAGAGCCTTTTTCCAAGTCCAGTCAACAATTCTTAATTGGATTCAGACATGTGCCCATATTTCTCAAGTATCTCTGAGTAAGAAAACAGTCTTAACTAGTTCAAAAATCTCTGAGTGATGCAAATTTGATCCTGCTCTTAGGAGTAAGAGTGAAAGGATTTTATAATTTTTTTCTAATTTAGGAAACCCCTCCTAACTACAGGATATATGAGATGTTGTGAGCTATCTTAAATCATTAGGAATTGCCAGAAGTTGGCATTCAGACAGGGATCGGCACACACAAACCGGGAAAGATGGAATGTTTTGGAAACATCGAACAGCAATGAAATCTTAAAAGATTATTAATTTGATAGTGATGGAATAATATTTGTGACCCATTTTGTTTGTTCACATGATTGCTCCATCTAGGCAGAAAAGCCATATGCCATCAGCAGAAATAAAAGTACTGGCAACAATACGTTTTTGGCTACTGGGAAAACGCAGCTTTGTAATAGTGATGATTTGTGCATGTTGAATTTTGCACCAAAATTTGAACACCTTTACAAAGCAGATCCATACATTTCCCCATGATTCTATGTGAGGAGATATTAAATCAAAACACATTTATGTAAATAATTACACACTTAAAGATCATAGCCCCAGGTGTGGATGAGCACACATAATAAAATTGCAAAGCACACAGGTGGTCGTGGATGCAAACTATATTGAATTAGCCAGCATAATAGCATTAACATTGGTAAGACTGGATGGGTAATTGACAGTGAAATATCACATAGGTATGCTGAGCTTTATATTCCACAAACCCCTGGGGCATCATGTTATAGTTTATAAGCCCTGGAAAGTTCTAAAAGGCAGGTGGAGACTCCTGGGGCATTAGATAAATAGAGCTTCACAGGACATAAGGGGGGATCATGGAGACAAACACAGAACATGATCTTAAGGAGAGAATGCAACTTCTAGCCATGTCTATTCTGTTACTGTAGTATTCAGTGATTTACTAGACACCTATCATGGCCATAACAGCTAGAAGGTGATTATTCTGAAAGTATGGCCATGGATCATTCATTGTTAAACAAGCATGCCCATTATCAGGCTTAACTCTCATTTGGTGAGTGTCTCATCTTTCCACCACAGTGCTCGTTACAGTATTATTCTTGATGACATCATTTACATGCAGCTTAGTGCAGTATCCTACTCTATTATGTTTTCCTTCTTCTACTTCTTCTACAACTACTTTGAATATTATTATCTTTGTGGTAAAGCCTTAGCATTAGTATCAGAAAATTACAAGACATCATCATGTGTGGCAATTTGCAGCAAGAGGTGCTGCAAAATCATGACGCCATTCATTCTCAGACATGGCCTCCTACACTTTGCTGGGAACATGTATAGGATGCTTCGCAACTACTTCTCATGTTCTACTCTGAAGTAGGACTAATTAATTTCCCAATGAGACTTGTAGTGCAATTCCTAGGAGTAATTCTGAAATGCTTGATAAAACAGGGGCTCTGCACTCTGACTCCATGACATTAAAATTGTTGTTCTTAAGCCATTACTGTGTAGCTTTGGCTTGATCCTTGGGGTTGTTGTCTTGTTAGACAACACATATTTTCTTAAGGCACAGGCTTCTTGCAACCTGCATGAGGGTTTCTTCAAAAATTTAACTGTATTTCGACTGCATTCATTTTACTCTCTACCTTTACAATGCATCCATGGCCTGTTGCTGACAAGTACCTCCACAGCAGGATGCTGCCGCCACCATGTTTCACAGTGGGTAAGGTGTGTCTTTGATAACGTACAGTGTTTGGCTTACTCCAAACATGGTGTTTAGTCTGATAGCCAAAAAACTCAATTTTGGTCTTATCAGACTGTAGAACCTTCATCCAGCTGACTTCAGAGTCTTTCATGTGCCTTCTGACAACCTCAAGCCAAGATGTTGTGCACATTTTTCTTTACAGTGGCTTTCTATTTGCCACTCTTCCATAAAACTGAGATTGGTTAAGCACCCAGGTAACAGTTGTTGTATGTACAATTGTCCAGTCTCAGCCACTGTAGCTTATAAAGTAACTCCTTCAGTGTTAGCATAGGTCTCTTAGTTAGATTTTGCACTGGCCTTCTTATTGCTCAGTTTTTGTGGACTGCCTACTATAAGCAGATTTACAGTTATGCCATATTATTTCCATTTCTTCAGGACTGCTTTAACTGTATTCCCATGAATATTCATTGATTTAGATATTTTCGTGTATCCATCCCATGACTTGTGCTTTTCAATTAACCTTTCTAGTGTTCTACTTTCTTCACTGTGTAGGATAGGCCACAGCACCCTATCCATTTGGACCTTCCAGGTACAGGTGCATTTATATTACAATCAATTCAATTCAATCAACAAAAACTCCTTGACTACACATAAGTGATCTCCATGTAATTAATTATGTGACTTGTAAACCCAATTGGCTATACCAGTGATAATTTAGGTATGTCAGCTTAAAGGGGGTGATTGCTTAAATGATCAATTATTTTGAATTTTGTATTTTAATAAACTTAAACCACTTTTCAGAGATCTGTTTTCACTTTAATATTTAACAGTCTTATTCTGTTGATCAGTGTCAAAAAAGCCAAATGAAGTCCACTGTGATTCAGTGCTGTACAACATAAAATGTGAAAACTTCCAAGGGGGTAAATACTTTTTATGGACACTGTTAAACTGCGTAATCCCAAGAAAGTGGTTAAATGGGTGTAGATTGTGCACAACTGATATCACGTTTTTTTTTTTTTTTTTTGTAAATTATGGTAATGTTTTTTCTTTGTATCACTTTTTTATATAATACAAATGTAAAACTGGAGATTTACTTGGTGAATGTATTTTTAAACAGTACATATATGATACAAATGACTACAGTATAATGTTTTAAATGAACACACTTGCAAAATGATTTCTCCTCTCCAAAAAAGACATGCTTTAAATCTGTTATAAAGGATTGTGTCCATTTCTAATATCTGCATTTTTACTGAAAGTGGCAGCACTAGAGCAGAATAGAAAAAACATTTGCTTAATGCATAATTTATTGTACAGAAAAGTATGCCCTGGTGAAATATGAAGTGTAACTAGATTCAAAAGAAGAACATCCATTTAAAGATTCAAAGCAGATTGTAATTTTGATGCATTTCAATAGCTTCAGCTGCCTGTTTTCAGGCATCATGGGATTCTTCACTTCACCACCCCCACAACTACGCAGACAGGAGGTACAAATTAAAAATAGCAAAGGGGGCATACTGGAGAGGGTAGTCAAGGGATTGTCTGATGCCTAGAATTATCTGAAGCAAGAATAGCAAGAAATAAAGAATTTGTGTCATCATGTCAGCTATGCAAAGCAGGATATTCTGCAGCAGATAAAGTGAAAAGATCATCACAGTCTTTCCAAACATGCTCACAAAATGAAATAAGAACAATCCAAACTGCAGAAATACTGATAATCTTATGACACAGATTCTACATAACTTATTCAGATAATTCTCCTAAAATTAAATATATTACACTAAATTAGCCTGTCTTAAGTTCTGTTAATAAATGATGGTTCCTATGGATGGTGTGATGGTGTAGTGGTTAACATTGCTGCCTCACAGGTTCATGAAACTAGATTTTTATCGTAACAATATTATATTGTTGTGCAGTGTATTTAGTGCAGGTACTTGCGTTGAGCAGCAAAACAGAAAATGTGGCTGGGATAGACAGACCTGCATATGTTTGACATGTTAAAAGAAATTCAAAATGTGGTTACTTTAAAACCAAATCTGATGAAAGTGCATTTGAGCAGTCAAGATAGCTATTAAAGACCTAGAAGAACTACAGATAACTGAAAAAAACTTAAGACCTTATGCTCAAAATCCAAAATATTCCTCTTTTTAGGGAAGAGCACTGTACCAGAAGGTTGTTTTGGAGGTTATCAAATTTACTGATGTATTAATGACCTTTTGTCATATGAGAGAGAACCTATCTACTAATGTCAGTGCACTTCATCAGTATATCTAACTTGCTTCAGAGATTAAAGAATGGGTGGAACTGTGGTGAAAGTAATGCATACCTTTTGCTTTTTCTAGGAAAAAGAGTAGTATGTTAAGTGCAGTCAAACCTTTTATATAGTGACAAACCTCATTTGAATCAATTGTCTTTGCTATTGTTGCAGGGGACTAGACACAAATATATTGTGTTAAAATTGGTTGCAGGCTATTAAGCTGGACTGGAGATCAGTAACTCTGAACTTGGTTCATTACTTGCAAAACACAAAAGTATTCAATTACGACTTGGGTGCCATGGTGGGGAAAACTCTAAAAATATATGTTGAACTGAATGCCATATAATGCTATTTAATAAGTCAGCCAACTGCCATATATGGTGAGGGACAAAGTTGAAATTGAAATAAGTAATGAGTAACAGCATTGTTGAGCCAATGAATTTCACAGGATGAGCTCCTTTCCCCCACTCTTTTGTTCTCTTACTTAAACAGGTTCCATCAATAAATATAGGTGGGAATTATAAAGCTACGTTAAAGCAAATTTCTATGCCCGTCAATCACACATTGTATTTCTTGGTTGTGTTAGAAAAAAGGGAAAAAATCATTAAGCTAGATATATCTCATCAGCCTATCACCTACTGAAACTGAAAAAAGTATAAATGTTTGGAAGGAGACTACACGTGATTTTTTCAGAGAGACAGTTTCACGTCCAGCGAGACAAGTCTTTGTGCCAAAAGATTTAACCATGCCCGGGGCCAGAAATAAAACAGAGTAGATGAAAAAGTAGAACGTCATAAAGAATTAAAAAATGTTGGTGCGATATACACGCAGAGCAGGTTAGAGATAATGGAAGTACGAAAATTTGAAAGTCTCAAAGAAAGGATAGTAAAGATCGCATTAGCGCAAAACAACAGAAATTACTCAGTGAAATAACGGAAAAATGAAAAGAGATCGAATATATTGTTTGGATTTAAACTTTAAGTCAGAGACTTAGATCGTATAATCATCATCCCATCAGGGAAAAAAAAAAGTGTTTCTTCCCAATTGTGAGGCATATCCGTGAGAATGAAAAGATTTGTTGTTTGGTGAAAGTGAAATCCCGCGAGAGAAATCATTTCTCATTTGTGTGAATGCTATTGTCAGACACATTTCTTGTAGAGAGAAAGAAATGATATTCACTCACGGGCAGATGGTGTTAGATAGACAGGAAACAGGTCTATGTCACAGGAAAGATAAATGTATAATAATAATGCTCGACTTCATATACCTGTACTATAGAATAGATTACAAAGCAATACACCGAGATCCAAATAAAGTGATCGTTATCAAAAATGCCTCCAATACATCACTCAGACAACTGAAGTCCTATTTAGGCATACTTCATTACTATTATAGATTTTATCAAATTAATACTTTATTTTGGAACTCTGATATGTGCTTTTGAGAAAATAGAATACTTGGAAATGGTACAAGGTTGAACATCATGAAGCTAAGGCTTCTGGTTTCTTTGTCATTTACAAGTTATTGTGAAGAAAACAAACCAAAATATAGAAGTGACCTGTTTAAGACCAGAAGAAGCCACTAAGGGTTACGAATCATCTAGTTATCTAAAATAAAGCACAAAAATGTGACTTACGTATTAACTTCTTCACAAACAACAACTGCCTTATAATTAAGAAATCGGGTCAGAACTAAAACAGGCACCACGGCCATTCGGGACCAAACATGAGATTTACAATACAGGATTGGGGCATGTGTGTCTTATGTACTTCCTGATAGTACAGAAAAACTCATTTGGTACAAATCATGATCATCAAGAAATCAGAAACAGGCCATTCACACCAGAGAAGGAGGCCCTAGGCATAATCTTGGGACTCAAGAAATTTCATCTGTATCTGCATGGGACACATTTCATCATATTGTCTGATTATAAGCACTCATTGGGACAACTGGTGTGGAACAAAGGTGTTTCAAATTTAACAGCTACACAAATAACACAGATGAACTTTGACACTTGGGGCAATTAATATAATTTAGCCTACAAGGAAGGCTCTAAACATGGATAAAGAGGATGCATTGCCATCTCCCTCTTTGGAGAAGATCTGCAGTAACCCTTCTAGCTGGTGTCATAATATTACTCATAGAATATTTGAATGGTACTCAAATGTACATGATGCTGATTCTTTCTCAAATGCATCAAGACAAAGTACTGTTAAGAGTTTACAAGTGCATACAGGGGGAATGGCCGGCTGTACTTACTAACCTTAATTAAGACTGATACGCTAAGTTATTAATTGCTGATACACCTTATAAAAGACTGTAACACTCTCTTAGTTTGTAATAAAAAGATAAAAAAAGAACAGATTATCAAAACTGACTACGAAGTGTTTAAAACAAATAACAGAAAAGGTTCCACATCACAATGATACATTTTCAGTCAGAGTTAACGGTCAGGAGTTGCTAGTCTACTTTGTACACTCCTTTTGCAGTAAAACCTATGATGAGAAAACTTTTCTTCCAACTTACTTTTTTTTTAATAACTAAGCTGTCAGCTACAGAATTAGTCTAGAATTGTTGGCCACTGTGTTTATTTGGGTAAGAGTCCTAATGCTATTTTAAAATATTTCATAAAAATATTATAACAGAAATTCTCTCATTACATTACTTCTTGAAGTCATCTATATTTAAATAACAGAAGTAACAAAAGTTACTTCTATTTTCCACTTTTAGTATGGTAATGTATGCATTCCTACAGCAATTTATCATTAAATTAAACCTTTTAGTTGGTCAAAATCAGATCAAACTGCAAAAGCATGCTGTGCATGGCGACTACAAAATAATCTACTTCTGAGAGGTTTCACTTACATGTTAAGTTTTAGGTGTTCATTTAATTTTTGATTAATAGTGGCTTTCACATAACATTTTTTTGCTACTTTTTGATTTTAAGGAGTATAAAGAAGAAGTGTGCCTTATAATTATTTCTTAGAATTACAAACATTATAATACTTAAAAATACAGATATAGAAGTCTCACTATAGTGACACTTAGTTTTTTCTTTGTCACTGATGCTCAGGTTGAGAAGAATAACTGTTGTATAATCTCTTAAAGCATTATTTTTAAAATATGAACAAAGCAACATCACTTGCAAAAGAACTTAGACTGTCATTTCTTTTAAGCTAGCTTTCCCAACAAGTTGAATAGAACTAAATTAACAAAACATGAAAGCTACAATAACATGTATCGATGATGGTATACAGTATTTGTATTCTGTGTCATGCAAGTAAAGTGTGTAAATTAACAGACATAACAGCATATACATAACATTCTCAAATGTAAGCCTTCCTGGGACGGTGCCTATCTTGTCAACAGCAGGAGCTAGGTAAGAACCATCCATGGTCCGGGCACAAGTCTGTTACATTCCCCTGTGACAAAATTTGTAATCAGTTTATCTAATATGCATTTGGGAGGATGTGGGAAGAACACCAGAATGCCTATCGATAAAACCTACGAAGACTTCAGGAGAAAATGCAGACTCTATGCTGACAGAGGCTAGTCACCAGATTTCAACACATAAGGCTCATAAAATATATTAAAATCAATCATTTTAAATGGTAAATATATTAAATGTATATAATAAAAAATAGCATTTAATATTTTTAGATTTCAATAAAAAAGGGATGAAAAAAGGAAGGAACATTAAAAAAATGCAGATTGGCAGAGGAGGCATGTTATGGATAGTAGATATAATTGTATAAGTATTATTGTACCATTAGAAAGCCAAGACAGGACTTACAGCATCTCTAGGTCTAGTTATATTAAATGAATTCTGTAAAAACTGTAAATGTACAGTTGTTCAAAATAAATACTAAATACTTAAAGTACTAACATTCTAAACTTTAGCTCAGCGATATTATTTTTGTTCGAAAGCTATGTAGTACCATTTTCATCCTATATGGAGTTTTGTGACAACATGGATCCTGCTGTCATCATAGCACATAATTATATTACACTGATAACCCAAGTGTATTTACATTCTTAAAAAAGCATGTGTTATTCAGTAAGTTGATGAAGTCAGCCATGTGCACACAGTCTGCTAGATTTAAGAGATGTCCGGAGAGCTTAAATTAAATTTTAGAGGTCTGATTATTTATTTACTAAAGATTTTTAAATTAGTAAAGTGGCAATGCATTGGTGATTTCATTTGTTTTGGGTAATAGTTTTTTCAGCAAATGGGATATTAATGATTATTATTGATTGCAAGCTGCTTTTAGACAGGTGCCACAATGACTCAATGGATTGTGCTGCTGCCTGACAATGCTGTGGGAATGGTTTACAAATTCTGGCAGCAGTTTCAACTCATTTGAAACACATGCTCTTAAGTTTATTACTGTGACTACATTTTCCCGAAAATATCCATATACCAGGTAGTGTATATTGTGGGAGGTATTGGCATTCTTTGTTTCAGTTCCCTGCTCACTACTGAAAACTCAAGGGGTTTTTACAATATTGTCTGAGAAATGATATGGGCTAAAATGAAAGGATAAATAAGGGCAATGGTCATTTTCAGTTTTTAAATAGATTAGTATTTCAATGCTATGCAGACTTAAATAATGTGCAAAACACTGAGTATGCTTCATCACTTAAGAAAAAGCTCAGCAACTTTTTAGACTTCACTTCTAAGCATTACTGGGGCTTTGTTAAAAAGTAATGAAGCAGTATTATTTTACAAACTTGCTACAATAGTTAGAAGGCAATGTCCCATTCACTGTTGTCAAAAACTCAAGGCCGGAACAAAACTCAGAAAAGGGACAAAAGGAAAAAAATGACAAATATAATTATAAACTGTGTTTTGAAAAAAATGAATATGTCACATGTTAATATACAACTTCCACAGGGAACACTGGTTTGGAGTATTTATTTATTATCTATCACAAAGACACCTCAAAAGAGAAGAATGCATTACTATTCAAAAACAGCAAAAACTCAAAAATCTTTTTTCATGATGCATTAAAATTGTTGGATTCTCCCAAAAGTCAGAGTTAGTTTGATGCAGTCAAAGGAAAATGATAGCAATCTGTATATCCAAACCAAATATATCTAAAAATGCTTTGTAGGAACCTGAAAGCATTTTTGCTTCAAATATAGTTTATTTCAGTTGAGCTTGTGTGAGCGAGTGTTCCATATGACAAAATTACATCACAACCCATACTGGTTCATATCCTGAATCAGTTACTGTTAGGACTGGCATTAACATCATGACAGGTAGTGTGCAGATGCAGGAAAATGAATGAGTTGGTGAATGCATTATAATTTTGTATTGCATACTGTGGCATACAGCTGGGGCTCTTGCCCAGCCTGGATGCCGTTACCATGGAAGGACTGGTGGCAGGAGCGTACCCATAGCATTACTGCAGCACTAGGTGGCAGCCCCCCTCAGAATCCCACAGGGCTCAATGGGAGCTGGAGTTTTGGTGCAGCCCTGTTGGGTTCTGTGGGCGCAGCAGCTGCTGCTGAGGTCAACAGGCACCTGGAGCACTTTTGGGTGCCTTATATAAAGAACCAGTAGCCACCACTCTGAGAGTCAGAAGAAAGAAAGAAAGAAAGAAAGAAAGAAAGAAAGAAAGAAAGAAAGAAAGACTGTACACGTGGGAAATGAGGGAAGGCATTTTCCACAGGAAAAAGAGGAAAATAAACGTGTGAGCTGAACTTGTCCTGCCTCTGTTTGTGTCAGGGTCAGGGCAGCTGCTGCGCCCCTGGTGGTCTAAAATACACATAGCTATTGGCTGTTGGGACTTCAATTTATAATCTCTTATATCATTAATATATTTAATAGTACACATAAAATTTAATTTTTATTGCTATTGCATTGTTTAAAATTAAAAAAAAATACTAAGAAATGTAGCAGAAAGCCTGTATTATTATGCCCAGAGTGGAGGCATAGCTGTTTGATGATGTTTGCCTTTTCATTTGTTAACAAATAAATTAAATAACACAACCTTTGTGACACACATATATATATATTTCTTCTTGTGTGCTTGTGCTTAACTACCATCAGTTATAGCTAACAAGGTTAGGCTGACAGTGACTCGCTAATTCAAAACACTCTATTTCAGCCAAGCACACAGCTTAAATTTAATAAATTCCACAAGTAGATATTATCAGATGGGCAAAACAGTGGCTCATTATGGATGATCTTGCTCTGTGTTCTGAGCTTTCCTCTCGGAGTTTCAAAACGTGTATGCCACTGATTGATTTACACCTAAACTAATATGGTCTGAGAGAGTATCATGGTGTACATTGGTGTGCTCTGTTATGGACTGGTATTCTGTATTATAATATAGTTTCCACCAACCGCTGCCAAAATAGGCCAAGATTAAATTTGACAGTCTACTGTAAAAATCATGTTGATAAAATTGATAAAATAATCAGTTTCATATTCAAGAAGGCGTAATGTAAAAACTAGTTTGTCTCAGGTTCCATGCTATATTGCATTTTGCTGCATAGATGTATCACAGCATTTAATTAAATAGATGCTTGTAGTAGTGTTATTTCCAAATTAAGCATATTACATATATGCTTCATTTGAATCAACTGATTTCAAATGTGGTAGTTGTAATGAAAAGGTTAAATCATCAGTGAGGTGTCGGGAATGACCCAAAGAGTTATTGCTATTATGGGCTACCTAGGCTTCATCTTTCGGTTATGTAATATTAAGAGAACAAACAAAAACATCTTCTATGCAAATCTGTTGTAAATAGAGTTGTCTGCTTAAACAAGTCCAAGCCAAATTTGTTGAGTTGTATAATACTTATGGACTTTGACAATTTTCTATATAAAGGACAAAGATTTTAAAAGAAGTATAGATTTTTATTACTATACTTAGATATTTAATTCATCCATCCATTATCCAACCCACTATATCCTAACTACAGGATCATGGGGGTCCGCTGGAGCCAATCCCAGCCCAAACAGAGGGCAAGGCAGGAAACAAACCCTGGGCAGGGCACCAGCCCACACACACACACACACACACACCAAACACAATTCAGGATCGCCAATGCACCTAACCTGTATGTCTTTGGACTCTGGGAGGAAACTGGAGAACCCGGAGGAAACCTACGCAGACACAGGGAGAACATGCAAGCTCCACGCAGGGAGGACCCGGGGAAGCAAACCCAGGTCTCCTTACTGCGAGGCAGCAGCACCATCGTGCCACCCTTCCTCCATGCAAATTCTATTTTATTAATACTAGAGTTAGTCACAGTAGCACAGTTGTCAACACTGCTGCCTCCAGCATCATGGATTCAGATTTTATGCCTGGATGATGTTCAGGTGTGGTTTGCATATTCTCCCTTTGTCTACATGGGGTTTTTCTCCAGGTACTTCACGGTACTGCAGGTGTTGTTACCTCATCCACATTTAGTTCCTGCCTTGTGCCTGATGGTTCTAGGATAGGATCTGGCTCCTTGTGGCCTAGAACTAAATTAATCCATCAATCCATTTTCCAACCTGCTGAATCCAAACACAGGGTCACGGGGGTCTGCTGGAGCCAATCCCTGCCAACACAGGGCACAAGGCAGGAACAAATCCCGGGCAGGGTGCCAACCCACCGCAGGACACACACAAACACACCCACACACCAAGCACACACTAGGGTCAATTTAGAACTGCCAATCCACCTAACCTGCATGTCTTTGGACTGTGGGAGAAAACCGGAGCGCCCGGAGGAAACCCACACAGACACGGGGAGAACATGCAAACTCCACGCAGGGAGGACCCGGGAAGCGAACCCAGGTCTCCTAACTGTGAGGCAGCAGCGCTACCACTGCACCACTGCGCCACCGTGCCACCCCAGAACTAAATTAAGTTTATTTCAAAAATGTTATAATATATTAGAACATTAAGAAAATGTAGACAAGAACAGACCATTCAGTCCAACAAAGCTTGCCAGTCCTATCCACTTACTTTTTCCAAAATTACATTAAATCTAGTTTTCAGAGACCCTAAAGACCTACTGTCTACCTCACTACTAGGTAACTTATTCCAAATGTATGGTTCTCCTAATGTTTGTGCAAAATTTACCCTTATGTTTCCAGCTGTGTCCCGGTTTTCGTGCTACACTCATTTTAAAGTAACAGTTTCAATCCCTTCCCTTCATAATATTAAACACTTCAATCATGTCTCCTCTTAATCTCTTTTGCTTAAACTGAAAATGCTCGGCTATTTTACTTTTTCACAACTCATCCTCTATAGCCCTGTAATCAGCCTAGATGCACTTCTCTGGACATTGTCTAGGGCTTCTATGTCTTTTTAGTAGCTTGTTGACCAAAACTGCACACAATACTCCAGATGAGGCCTCACCAGTGCATTATAAAGCTTGAGCACAACCTCCTTGGACTTGTACTCCACACATTGTGCTATATAACCTAACATTCTGTTAGCCTTCTTAATGGCTTCTGAACACTTGTCTGGCTGTTCAATAGTGATGAGTCCACTACAACTGACAAATCCTTCTCATGAAGTGTACTTTTGATTTTCAGACCTCCCTATTCTGTATTCAAACCTAACATTTTTACTTCTACATGTAATACCTTACATTTACTTACATTAAATTTCACCTGCCACAAACCTGCCCAAACCTGTATTCTGTCCTTCTGTAATGAGTCAACAGCTTCTAGATTATCTGCCAATCCACCTAGCTTGGTATCATCTGCAATTAAATTTTATGTTAATATTGATGATGTTGCACTGAAATTGAAATATTTTGGTTTCAAGCCTTATTTTTTTGGTTAATTTCTGTGCCGTCTTAGCCCTGCTAATTTGCATGTCCTGGAAATCAAAGGGGCACGGAATAAAATGTCCCCCTGTAAGCAGACAATGTGTAAGTCAATATTTCTACCCACTCACAATATGTGTTATACATGATGGATGAATAGCAGAAGACTTCCAGATATACGGTATATACAGTATGTATTATTATAAACATAACATATTTCCTTCGCAAGAGTGGAGTTAAGTTACATTCATTTGCAGTAAGTAATAGCTTTGTTTGTGGGAATCTCTGTTCCGGTGACCTATGTCAGAAGGATGTTTGGCGTGGTCTTATTAGGTACTGAATAAACACATAATGGTATTCTGGCAAGCCACATTAATCATATGTCTTCCAAAGTGTGTGTCTTGAATTACTGTGGAAATGAAGTCTAATGTTTCACCACCTTTTTCATTATGTTATTACTCAATTACTCAAAATTCATTGAGAAGCTAATAATAATATAGGCAACATTTTGTTTATTACTAATCATTTTCAAGCTTCTTGAATCCTTTATTTGGGCAGAATTTAATTTTACACAGAGATGTTTATTTTATGGAGGAATATGTTTAATGTATTTGTAAACTAGGGCTATAGGGATCATGTTGTGGTGCAGTTTAGCATTAATATTCACTAATGGAGCCATCATTAATTTCTGGTCTCTTATAAAATAGAAAAATGTCAGCCTGGCTTGTGCCCATTTTCTTTTATCCATTACTAATAAACATTGCATTTTAAATGCTGTTTTTATTTTCATTTTAAATCAATTGGAAAATTACTGATTATAGTATGTAGTGAAAGCAGAGTGTGGAGGCCAAATAACATTGCTGTGCATTTGCCATTCCTTTAAAACTGAGACACTGTTCTTGTTACAGGTCAATAGTGACACTGTTTCAACTAGTAATTTGTCACATGTATTTAAACACATATCAGCCTGTGGAAACGATTGGTTGATCTGCCTGTTTTGGTTTCATATCCACTTTTGTATCTGGAAATGTAAGAAGTAATAAAAGATTATGATCATGGTTGGGTCTGTACAACATCCATTGTGTCATTATTTAAGATAAAATTGGTCCTAAGTTCGATATTTTTTTAATATCCAGTGGCATTTTGAGAACTGAAGTAGTTATTCTTTTTTCTGGAGTTGTGGTTTAAATGTCTCACTTTATATATTTCTGCTTAAGTTCCTTGAGTTATGCATTTATCCTTTATATGATAGGATTCATTGGCAATGCTTTACAAGATTATAGCATAACGTTTTGAACAGGTGTACTTTATGCTTGTTCTGTTAGTCTTTTTAAATAATTTCTAGAAATGTCTTAATATTAACTTTTATTTTATTATAATATTTATGAGATTGCTTACGGCCACACCAGTGTGAATGCACCCAATCTCGTTTGATCTCGGAAGCTAAACACGCTAGGGCTCGGCCAGTCCTTGGACTGTGGTGGGCTGGCGCCCTGCCCAGGGTTTGTTTCCTGCCTTGCGCCCTGTCTTGGCTGGGATTGGCTCCAGCAGACCCCCATGACCCTGTAGTTAGGATATAGCAGGTTGGATAATGGATGGATGGATTTATGAGATTGAACAGCATGTAATGATTTGAATGTTATTTTGGTTCTTTTGAGATCATTCTGCTCCCAGAAGCATGAATTAAATCATGTTTAAAGAGGCCATAACCCAAGTATTCCTGCCAGTCCAGGTATGATCTACTGCTGTTCTACATAAACTGAAACTTCAGAGTGTAAATTTATAAAGGTGCTTGTATTAA
This sequence comes from Erpetoichthys calabaricus, assembly GCF_900747795.2. Lineage (NCBI taxonomy): Eukaryota > Metazoa > Chordata > Cladistia > Polypteriformes > Polypteridae > Erpetoichthys > Erpetoichthys calabaricus. The sequence continues at coordinate 185,485,680 of NC_041397.2, read as the reverse complement.
AAAAGATATTGTTAACGGGTTTTTACCTATATAAATCTATATAAGTTGAAATTGAAACTAACTCACAGTACTAATGTGGCCAAGCCATGTACCATTTTTCACTTTTATGCATTTTTTATGCAAGTCTAATTGGATAGTCAAAGTTAAAATAAACCAAAAACCTTAAAATGTTAACATACCACAACATAATAATGATGTAACAAACTTTTTTTAAATAAAATGGCAAAAGTGTTATGCACCATGGTGAGAATTTTTAAAATAATCTTTTACTGCACCATTAAAAAATTACAAAGTTAGAACAGTCCCTAGACACAGGTTTGACATAGAAGTACACAAAAAAATTTTATATACAGTATATAATAGGCCAGAAAAAAACACAACTAGAACTGAGAAGAAGTACTGTATAGTTTCTATTCTTAAAACCAGTACATTGATTTTAGTTTAGTTCTTTTATTTTGGGCACATAAAGTTGCCAATGGCTTACCACCCCTTAACCACCCAATCCACCTCCCCATTACCTTAAGAAAGTTATTACCTATAACCCATTACAATACATTGTGATTTCAATGTACAGATCTCCTTAAGTTCTGAATTATTGTATCAACAAAAATACTGCGGGACGCATCAATTTTTACAGTAGCTATAAGGCTACCAAACTCTCAAATTATCTACATGCAAAAAAGTGCAATAAGTCCCACTGGTATCCGTATTCAAACAAAACTGAAAACGTATTCTAGCATAGTGATCTGCAATCAGAGCTACTGCTGAAGCTATTCATATTGTTTGGATAATTGCAGAAACTGTTTTGATTGATTTTTGCTGAAGTTTCTCATTCTCTATAAATTTCTTTTCATTGTCATGTGTGGTAGCACCTGAAGTTACCCATTTTGATCATTTATGCCTCCTAATGTTGGAATGGGTATGATGATGTTTCTATGACTGACTCTATTTCAAATCTTTATGATAAAATTGTGCAGCAATTGTTGCAATTCGACTGTGCCATGGCAGGCTGCCTGAAATAGGGCATTTTGTTGTGTATAGTGGTTCAGAATTTGACATTTTAAAAACATTAGTATTTAAAATACAAATAATTAAAAAAAAAACTTTACGTGTATCTCTATATATTAATATTTTTGTTTATATTGAACAGTAATTTTTAAGTTTAAGAAAGTATTTGTGCGTTTGTTAAAAGCAATTTTATAAATTTAATTTGACTGTATTTTATATTTAATAGCACAGAGCATGTTGGGTTGTAATGTTGAAGTGTGCTTTCAAAAAGAAAATTGAACTTCACTAAAGAGGATGCACATATAGTGAAAAATGAATTTCTGGACTACTAACTTCTTACACCATCATGCTATTCTAAATTAAAACTAATACAGATAATTTGACAACTGTCTGTTTAAAAACTTATACTCTACTTATTTCTTAAGCCCTTGCTTCTTTTTCTTCCATCTGGAATTCATTGAGACCACAGTGACTTGCCACATTTCCTCACTGCTCTATCTCTGCCAATGCTATGTCCTTAAAATCAAGGGCAGATGGTTAATGAGGACAAAAATAAACATGAATCTGAAGTAATTTTTGATTTTTGAATTAGTTGGTACGGAGCTATACCACACAACATCAGTATTTTTTTTACCAAGGACAGTTCCTTACATGGCTGATAATGACAGGGTAGTTAGCAAGACATAATATTTATGTAAAAAACTATTATATTTTTTTGTATCAATTTCCTTCACATGAATTTCCCTGCATTTTACGATCAGTGTAATATTTTTTTTGTCCACAAATGGTGTTCCAGTAATTAGTTTTAAAATCTACAAAAGTAATTACAAATCTAACAAAAAAAAATTCTAACAAAAGTAATTAGAACAGGCACCAGCTGACCAGGAATGTCCATCCATCCATTTTCCAACCCGCTGAATCCAAACACAGGGTCACGGGGGTCTGCTGGAGCCAATCCCAGCCAACACAGGGCACAAGGCAGGAACCAATCCTGGGCAGGGTGCCAACCCACCACAGGACACACACAAACACACCAAGCGATAATTTAGAATCACCAATCCACCTAACCTGCATGTCTTTGGACTGTGGGAGGAAACCGGAGCGCCCGGAGGAAACCCACGCAGACACGGGGAGAACATGCAAACTCCACGCAGGGAGGACCTGGGAAGCGAACCCAGGTCTCCTAACTGCGAGGCAGCAGCGCTACAACTGCGCCACCGTGCCGCCCGACCAGGAATGTTCAATGGAATAATCAACATATTGTGGCCCACCAAGCTGGCACTGCCAGCTGAACCCAACACAGACACACGCGGGACACAAGTTCATGGCACAAAAGTTTTATTTTTATTTTTCCCTTGTGGGAAACGCCTTCCTCGTTCCCCACATGTGTGGGGTGATGGCTTTATACGTGTCTGCCTATCTGTGTCCGGGCCGCCCAATTCACAGTACATTATCACATGTAAACTTTTGCTGCTACTGTGTACTGACTTGCTGGCAGGCAGAGTTAGTTAGGGACGTTGATGTTTACTTGCACCTGGATCAAAGTATAGGTTATGTCAGTACTGAGTAGCACAAACTGAAAGCAAAATCCAGGCTGCTTATGAGGTCTAATGTAATGACGAGCTGCTGGCTTTCTTTGCACTCAGTGTTTATAATTCAGAAGGCTGAGGTTGAGATGTACTGTTGAATGAAACCATTTGAAATGCTGCATGGACAGAATATTGTTACTGATAAACTATTTAGCTTACTTGTCTGGTTTTTGCATTATGTTACCTTTGCACAGTAGTGACACATCCTGTTTGAAAATAAAACTTACTTTATTTACTGATAAAGAGATTCACTAAAGTCTACATACTTGAGCAGAATGTTGCTGTAGACAAATCATTTATGGTTTAGAAAGGTCATTTGGCAACATAGTGATACAAATATCTTGGTTACTGAGCTGGCACTTTGCATCCTCTATTGAACAACAGGTAATGTTTATTGTTGTCTTGTTTTCTTAGTTTAACCATAACATTTTAACTTTATACTTTATATATGTACTGTGTGTGTATATACATCCATACATACAGTACATACATACATACATACATATACATTGTAACAAAAGGCACTATATGGGTGCCTGACCCAACACAGATGGACATGGAGGCACATGTAAAATAAATAAACTTTTATTTTTCTTCACCTGTGGGGCATGTCTTCCCTGTAATCCCCACAGGCACAACACAGTCCCAAGTGCACAAACATCAAATTAAACACCCCGCAAAGCATTCTTTCTTCCTCCACCACTCCTCTCAGGCAACCTCATCCTCCTCCACCTGATTCTGGCCCGAGTGGTGGTTGCTGGGCCCTTTTATAGTCCACCCAGAAGTGCTCCAGGTGGTTGATTGCCAAATTCCAGCTGCACTTCCGGGTGTGGCAAATATGCTGCCCATACGGGCTCAGGAGTCCCAGCTGCAGCACCCCCTGGCGGTACCTGCGGGACCCAACAGGGCTGCACCCAACTCTAATTTCCATGGAGCCCTGCAGGAAACCGAGGCACCGCTCCAACCCAGGGGGGCAGCTATCTTGCGTCCAGGGGGAGGTATTGTACCACCCAGGGCTGCTCTCCCTGAATATACAGTGAAGGGGCGTCCCAGTCGGGCATGGACCCCAGCCATCTGCCACATTGACCCACTCTCAGCTGAGCCACGTTGGGCTCAGTGGCATATCCTGCGAGGGCTAGTCTTTTCCAGGATGAGGAGACAGCATCATCCGGATCACGGGCCTGTCCTGTGGAAACAAAACTGTGAAATCGGGAGGAGTTCTCCCGATGTCCACATCATTTGGACGTCCTCTAGGGACAATCCTTCCAGCCGTGACCGCAGCGGCTGCATTCGTAGCAACGCCGCTCCCCTTTAGTCCGAACCCTGCCGGATCGGAAACAGGACAGGAATTCCTCCCCCGACGTCCGCCCAGCTGAGGGCTTGTGGTGTCTCCACCCCTCCGCAGCACAGCCCTCCACTGTCTGTGAGCGGATGGGCTCACGCTGCGCTCTGTCAGGAGTCCCTGTCTTCTTTTCCCAGGTCCTCTTCCTGCTCAGGGGTGCACCGACGGTCTAGGTCCCCTTACAGGAAGAACAGGGACCCTGTGCCATCTGTACCCCTTTGGACGCCCATGAGACCAGTGCCGGCAGTCGAGGCAAGGCTGTTTGGTAGCCGATGTCTAGCAGCTGCCTCCCTGCACAACACACATATACTGTGTAAGTGGATCAGGGTTTGTGTACTGGATGTTTGAACTGTGGGAGGAAACCAAAGCAAACTCACGCAGAAATTGGGAGAAAATGCAAAGACATGCAGGTTAAGTGAACTGATGTTGCTAATTGGCCCTAGTGTGTGTTTGTGTTCACCCTGCAGTGGACTGAAACCCTGTTCAGGTATTGAAATTGCATTGCGCCCTTCGATTGCTGGGATAGACTCCAAATGTATTGAAATAAAAGGTAAGCCAGTATTATTACTTAATTCTTCTGCATGATCATTGTATGGAATGGTACATAAAAATGTGTTTTAGAAGTGAAAGTGTGTTATGCATATACAGTATACTGTATTTGTTTATTACAATTTCTAGTCTTTCAAGGAATTTAACTGTTTATGTGAATATAGATTGTAAAGGGCACTGCCTGGGAACCTTAGCCAGCTGGGTTCGCCAACAGCATGGAAGAACAGTGGGAGACAACTTGCATATGGCTTTTTCTCCCCCAGGGTGCTAGATGGCAGTCTTCCTCAGTTGTGGCATCGCCATGGATTCCCACAGTTCATCATGGGACTTGGGAGTTTGTCAGCTCAGCCCTGCTTGGTTCCGTGGGTGCGGCCAGGTTGTGCTGCGATGACTGGGGAGCCCTACTTTGTGGGTCTCCAGCCTTACCCTGAAGTGCTCCCAGGCCAAGCCTTTAGGACACTGCATGTACTACTGGGGATAACATAATAAAAGGAGCTGGCTGCCATAGCTCAACGAGCCAGGGGCAGATGGAAGGAGGTGCTGGCAGAGAGGAGTGGAGGAGGCAGTAACCAAGAGACAAAGAGAGTTAGAGACTGAAAAGAAGAAAAGCATTGCTATGTACTGTTTATTTCTGTACGTGTGACTGTGACAGGGGAAATGCTTATAGAGAAAAGTTGCTTTTATACTTGTGTCTAAGCCTTTCTGTCTAGTGTTTTGGGAGATGGAGGGCATTCTACAGGCTACAAGATGAAATTGGTATGGGACCATAATGGGTAATGTTTTGTTTGGTAAGTTATATAACAGATAATTGGTGTTCATGGTGGTCAATGTGGCAGTAGGGTTATCCATGAAAACTTATTTCTCATTAATGTATGTAACTGATGTAGGCTTAAGTGGATTATATATGCATATTGTATAGTCTCTGTAGTCAGCAACACACCTTACCAAAAAACTTATTGCGGCCTTGCCTCTGTGTACAGTTTAAAGCCTTGACTTGGCCATTGACACATTAAGTGTCTAGTCTGAAGATGACCAGTAACAATCATTTAACTGGTAGAATAAATAGAGGTCAGAGTTGAGAGAGAGAGAGAGAGAGAGAGAGAGAGAGAGAGAGAGAGAGAGAGAGAGAGAGAGAGAGAGAGAGAGAGTACACGCAGGTGAAAAGGAAAAACTGTGGTATTGTTGGAAGTAAATGAGCAAGACACTCCACCTCCTACAAGGGATTACAAGCCTGTTTAGGAAGGCCCAAGGAGCAAGAAAGATTTGCTTTACTTTATTTTATACTTCATTTTTTTCTTTTTTTTTTATTTATTGCTTAAAAAACAACTTTATAAAAATATGCAGTTGCAGTACCTACTTAATTTAATCTTTTCATCAAGGTGAACTGAAATTAATCCTGGTAGTCTCTGTTGCAATGCAGGAATCAAACTTTGACAGAATATCAGATAATCCAATGCGACACTAAACTGCCCTAATATGAGTTGAGTGTGTTTAACAGTGTTACATTAATATATGGTGTATAGGGGGAAAAAATCAGGGTATCTGTAGAAAAAATATTGCATACATGCATCCGACCTCATACAGACAGCTACTGGGCCAGGATCTGGATTAAATATCCTGGGGCAGTCAGGCAGAAACACTAACTATTGTACCATCATGTCATCAAGTTACATGCACCATGAGATTCTATCAATTTTCATGCCTTAAATAAAAAAACTCATGAATATGCTATAATCATTTACCACAAATAATTACACATTTTATTTATAAAGTACCTCAGATACTATAATTCTCTTATAATTAGTCATTATCATGTACAAAAATACATCTAGCTGTAATTATGCAATCTTGTGCAAGCAGACTGCAAATAAAAGTCACACACTATAGTAAAGCCAATATTAAATGAATCATAAACATGTACATCATTAGGCATGTGTACTTTCTATATCTGTACAAACAATACCTCCTACACCATATTTAATTTTGACCAATCCAAATGATAACACAAGATATAAAGATTTTCAGTGAAATATTATACTGGTTCTGAAATTATTTATTTTTATAAGCAGTGCCAGGATGGTGAGCCACAAGTCAGTCAGAATTTTTGCAGTTGTAAGTTGGCTAGGCTGAACCCTGTGATAAGCACACTTAGTTGCAAGTGTTTTATAAAAAAGCATGAATTATTCAATAAATAATTCTACAACAGAAGGTCCAGTTAGTAAGATATAATTGTCACTGAGGTCCTTGTTAATTCTCTCCTTTCTGGTTGAGATGTGCACAACTGGGCTAAGATTGTTCATTGCTAACCTTTATAATTAGTTGAAACTTACTAGAGAGATGGTCCGTTTTGGTTGCACTTAAGATAACAAGCCATATCTTTTTCTGGCATGGAGTCATTTCATTGGTGCAGAAATGATTTGATAAATACACGCAAAAGTGTTATGCATTATCCACTATGTGGCAAGATGCCTAAAAAATCATCATGACAGATGCACTGTCAATTTATCATTTCCACTGACTTTTGCCTAAATGCAAGTGTGACTGTTATAGTTAGCCTCATCAGCTGAACCCTTGCGAAACTGTACTTATATGGAAGTGTAAAAACGCTACTAACCGATGCACTTAGATTTCTATTAACTGTTGGATGGTGTGTAACATGGATTCAAATGGTCGCTTTATAACATGTGATACTTATATCTTTATTACAAGCAGTTAAGAATGTTCAACAGGGAGATCTTTTAAGCAAAATAACCCTCTCTGTTTTTTAATCTGCTCAATTCAATTACAATAACTAAAACAATAACTCAAGGCAAAAAAAATATTATTAGATGTTGTAATTTTAGCACCACTGCCAAATTACTTCAACTCCACCAAAACTACAATCATTTCAAATGAACCTAAAATTCTTCAAAACATCAATTCACTGTATATGCATTATTCTTCAGTTAACTCGGTACATCAGTCTGAACATTCAAAATGGGAAAAGACAATACTGTACTAATACATTTTTTTCTAGTATCATCCCAAAGACTGGTGAAATATATTGTAAGCCATGACCATTCCCCCATTAGCATATATAACTACTATAACAGTTTGGCACTTATAGTAAATGATGCACAGCCATTGCATGTCCTTTACAAAGTATCCTCATTGAAAAGACAAGTTGAAGTAGGTGGATGCGTGCTTGTTAAATATAAATTGTTTGAAAAGCTGCAGCACTGAAAAGCATTTTTTCAAAGGAATATGCCAGGCCTTAGTGTTGCTAAAGACTGCAGGCAACCCACCCCATCCTCTGCTTGGCTGGATAGTATTTTGTTTGGCCTTATTGAGCCCTTCTATTTCTTTTATTTTCTTTTGTTTTTCTATGTACAACTCTCACACAATGTTCAGAGTTTTTAAAAGCATTATCCTTTTTCTCTACTGATACTTAGATTTAGGGATCACAGGCTGCATAAAAACATAGCAGAGCCTTTCATGAGCCACCAGCTGCATTTCTCAGGGCATTGTTGGCAGATCCTGGACTCACCTTCCTCTCTGTTAACAGAAGTGGGCAAACTGACAGAGACCAAAGGGTGTTGTTGATAAGTAGATGGATGGGTATGCTAAGTGATTATAAAAAACACTGGGTGCCAGGGACAGGTTAGAATGTTTGATCTGTATGCTGAGAAAGAGAGAGGTCTTGTAGGAGGTGTGTTTTGATGAAAATGTGACGTGTGCAGTTTTAGATAGAGGAAGCCATTGCAAATAGGCTTATGACACTGAAAAGGAAGGTATTTGCTCTATAGCAAGAAAAGGTGTGGCGCTCTTCCAGCTATGTGTGTGTGTTAAAGTGCAAGTAATGACTCAAGTAATGCACATTTAAATTTATACTACACTGTTTGGTGCACAGATACCGCAATCTAATAATGCCACTGCTGAAGTCGCAGTTAATGGGATCTGTCATTTCAAGTGAGCTCTGCCTTTGGATGAGGGGCAATGGATCTCATTAGAAGATTAGAAAAATTTCTCCAAAATAACATGAAGATATGAAGGTTCCTAAAATTCTACTCTCTATCACAACTCTTGGTAATTTATTCCATGTCTCCATGGTTCTCTGTGTGATGAGAAACTTTCTAATGTTTGTGTGAAAGTAACCCTTAAGAGGTTTCCAACTGTGTACCAGTGTTCTTATTGAACTCCTTTTAAAGTAACAGCCTGGCACCTCTGCACTAATTCCTTTAATAATTTTGAACTCTTCAACCATGCTACCTCTTAATCTATGTTTGTATAAACTGATATGGCTGAACTCCTTGAATCTTTCCTTATAATAGTTACAGGCACATGGAGGTATGCTGTTAAAAGACTGAGTGTTGTTGTGGGCTTCATGTATCCATGCACTGCATCACTTAATGACATTTTAGACAAGTTTGGAAGGACATGTTTGGTTGATTTGAGGTTCAAGGTTGACCTACAAAGGGCTCAATTGTGTAGCTACATGCACAGTTTGACCACAGATTTGGTGCATTGAAGTTGTTTTAGCTCCCCTTTTCATCTGCTTCCTAAGATTCTTTTCATGTTCAAAGTTGTTTGCATGCCTTTAAAAGTGACTGTAAGTGTCTTCCAATTCCCAACCCCTTTGAAGAACAATGGATTAGTTAATAAACTGAGTTAGATAGCAGTGCATTATAGGCATTGATGCACTGTTAAACAGTGCATTACCACCATTATTCTGTTAATTGATGTTTGCCAAACCATTATATACATTTGGTCATTACTTGTAATATTCTTTTGAGAAACTGCTGTCTAGTGAACTGTTACCAATTTTACATACATCAAACAATTAAAAGCAAGAACAAATGGAAAAATTTACTTACAAATGAAATTATGCATTATCTGAAAAAAATGTTTAAAAAATAATATCAGGTAAATGCATTTATGATTACTATCAAATGTATGTGTAATATTATTTATTTTACTTTCTGCAAGGGGTTGTCAGAAACAAAAGAAGTCAAAAGGATGTCACATGATGTAGGAGAGGACTGAAAAGGTTCATACTTTAAGAGATCGGACACCGAAGAACCAACTGGAGATATGGGGGTTGCTCTGGAAATAATTTCAGCAGTCACAGGGAACTATTGCAATGCCCCAAAGAAAAAAGAGCAAGTGTCAAGAAAGGGTTTTCACATGACATGAATTGCTTGACATTTTAGAGTGCAGGAAGCTTTGACCCTTTGCTTAGAAATGAGGCTCAATGATACATGAATACCTTGTGCCTGGAAAGGATTCCACTATTTATCCAAAGTAACAGAAAAGTGTGCTTCAAAAGCTGATCCCTGCCAGTGGCCCAGTAAGTATGGAATCAAGAAGTGAGGTGGGACAGAGACTCATTTGGCAGGGTGGTCATATAGCTGGTGATACAGACAAAGGAAGTGTAAAGAGAGGCAAGAGGAAAATTGTGCCTGCTGTATAAGGAAGAAAGACTGGAGAGTGGGCATTGCAGAGCAGTCCCCATATAGTCAAGGTGAGTGAGGTAGCTTGGTATTGTTTTTCTTTGCGTTTTGTTTAATACAATACTTTGTGCTGTACCTTTTGATTAGATTATCCTACCCTTTCATAAAAAAAAATGCTATTCATACAGTTTATATTTAACTCTGAACAGGCCTATTTAAAACAAATCTTAATGTCATAATAATTGCATTTATTGATTTTAGGCACAAAAACAATTGGAGGAAGTCCAACACAGGAAGTAAATGAAAACTTCAGTGTTCCTGAAGATGATATAGTTTAAGAAAAACTGCAAAATTAGTTTTGAATAATTATTTCTGCTTGGCTAACCACAGTTGGCTGCTGACTGCTAGCTATTATCAAGATGTCTATCTGTAGTAAAACAGTTGCTTTAGACTTTTTGATTTTGTTATGAGGAAGTTCAGCTTAGGAAGATTCAGTTACCAGGCTGCAAAATCACATGTATGTAAAGGTGTATTTAGTACCAGTATTTAAATTGGTCATCAGTTCTTTTGTCATTCCCATCTAAGTTAGCAATTACAAAAAATTGCTATTCCTGACATCAGCTTCTTTACTGCTTTCACCTTCTATTAAGTATTGGTTTGATGTGATGTTTCTGGATTTTTATTCTCACAATATTAAAAAAAGGATCAACTATTAAGCATTCCACATTGATTTGTGACAAGATAATACTGTAGGTGGGATATCTCTGCCTAATCTTTACGTTTACTTCTGGGCTTTACATTGTGTCGGGTTTGGCAGTGACTGACTATCCTCTCTCTAGTACTCCTCCTTCAATTCTTCCTGCTGAATCAGGTGTCTTTCTCCTTCATTTTGGTAAAAAAAAAATACCGTAATTACTGTTCATTGAACGGTCCAGACACCTTTTTACACAAATGTTTCTAATGTTTAATTTCCTGGATTCCACTCTTGCTGCTAATATCCCTCTGTTTCCTCAGACTGTCCTCCTATTATACCTATCTGTGCTTCATCCCTCCTTCTTTTAGCAAAGGTTATTTGCATTATGGACAGTTGCTGTAAAGATAACTGTAGCCTCTTGCTGGAAATGAACAAATTACACCTACCCTACAATCGCACCCCAAACCTTGACCATTCCCCTAGAAACCCTGGTTTTTCAATTTGAGTCTACAGAGGCATTCTACAGCAAGGTTGAAAGAAACATTGGGTACTATGTTGAAAAAAGTAGTATGATTTCAATAAAAGTTTGATCACAAAAAAAAGACAATATTTGATGGGACAGAAGTGGCAAAGCAGGGTGCTACAGAAGTGATCTGGATAAAATATCACTCTGACTAATGTAAGGATGAAGCACAATGATCTGTAAAACAAAATAGGACATTGTCATATTGTGTAGTTTGAGGGAGGTTAACATATTTTAGACATTAAAAACATTAAAAATCTATGCAGATAAAATTAAATTTCTGTTTTCTGTGTCAAAATGGGCTATTAAACCTTCATTGCTTTTCTGTTCTCTCTGTTGACACGATAGCCATGACAAAGCGAAATGCCATATGTACAATGACATGTATGCAAAAAATCAAGATTAATGTAGAGAAAAGTGAATAATTAGCAAACACTCCTAAATTACAAATTAGTTAACTGTGGGAGCCTCTAGGAAATGAAACAGGTAATAAATTTAGTAATTAAGACTCCTTCTTATACATCTCTGCATTGGGAAAGAATTGCTCATGTTATACTCTTTAAATTATTGATATGAGTTCTACAGCATTAATAATGGATAATCTAACTTATCAAGCATTGGACATTGCAGATGTTTTTAAACTGATGCTGTGATGTTAAAGAAATATTGGTATTTAAATTTCAAATGTGACTTGACCTGCCCATTACTCACCTGGGGCCTCATGCATAACGGTGCACGGAGAATTCGCACTATAACATGACGTAAGCACAAAAGCGGAAATGTGCTTATGCACAAAAAAAATCAAGAAGCATAAATCTGTGCGAACACTAACTTCCACGTTCTTCTGCTCCATAAATCCCGGTCAACATGAAAAGTAACGCACATGCGTGCGCGTGCTGTTCTGCCCCAACTCCTCCCAGAATTACGCCTCTTTGAATATGCAAATCAATATAAATAGCCCTTAAGCTCAGCCTTCTGTGAAAAGACGATGGCAAAAGCAAGAGGGAAAATAGAAGAATTTCAGCGAATACCAAGTGGAGGCAAGGAAAAACATACTATTTGTTGGTTTAAACAGTGGTATAAACAACAAAAGGAAGTTGATCGAGTGACATAGCGTGTCGTAGAAACTCGAAAGCTCAAGTTCACAAAGTCGCACAGTGCCCGAAATAAAAAAAGTTGTCACATATCAAAGTCGCCGTGAAAAGGCAAGTCATAGCCCACTGTCTGAGTGTCACATGAAAGCTTATTAGGGTACAGAGAAAAAAAAAAAAGGCACACAGTGGGATAAAGCATGAAATGTCAACTTTAATCTCTAAATTTTCACTTTAATCACGTAGTTTATTTTGTCATTAAAGTAGAACATCATAAACTTCATCCTAAATCGTTTAATTTACTACTTTCTCAATCCCATCGTAACTAAAGTAGCACATTAAATGCTTTGTTTTGTATTTGATCTCCTATGTGCTGTATGTGTGTGAATTACTACGTGTTCCGGGCTTTCTCTTCCTCCGACAGGACACAGAATCCATCGCATTCGTGATATTACAGCTCTCTGAATAATTAAAATACTGAGATGTATACGTGATATCATTTTCATGATGACAGGAGTTAAAGCAGGTTATTAAACATGGGAACACTGTGGCGTAGTGATTGTTCATGTCTTACGCAAGATGCTTGCTGCGCCATGCGCGACCTTCGATGAAATACTTTATTGTAGCAGTACTGTCTCTTTCAAACGTACTAACCCCCAATTCCTGTCCTTACTTTTCTTTCTCCAAATACCCAAACACTACACAATCAGCTCTGTAATAGACGTTAAGCCATCTTTAAGTAAAGAACGCCGATTCTTCAAAACTTTTAAGGAACATCAAAAATATCTTCGGCTCGCTAGCGCTGCGGCACCTTGTAGTTAAAGTTAAAGTTTTATCTGTATAATATAATAAACATATTTTGCTGCATTTCATCTTAAAAATGATATCGTCATCATATGTAAATACATGCTTTATAAAGTGGCTCAGGTTGTGCAATATTATAACTGTATCTCAAGTTTACAGTGAGGTAATTTGTACTTAAGTACAAACAGTTCTACAATTAGCACTTGATGGACTGATTGAGTGCATTTATAGTTACTGGGATGAAGCTGTTTCTGAACCGCAAGGTCAGTACAGGAAAGACTCTGAAGCGTTTGCCGTATGAGAGCAGTTCAATAGACAACATGGCTGAGGCAGCATGTGCTTGATGCTGTATACCAATAATTCTCTTTCCGATCAGCTGCTGTACAGCTGTGATTCACACTCAGTTACAGTGATATAAATACTCCAAGTGGTGCAGTGAGAGTAATATGGAAAAAGATGATCTGATGTGGCAACACCTAACAGGAGCAGCTGAAAGAAGAAGAAGAAGGTGCAGTGAGAGTAACAACGCTAAAGCAGTTATGGTATTTAGAATAGTTTGACCATTCTGTGGACCATTATATTGTTTTAGGTTAATTTCAATCAGATGCCTTAAACTAATAAACAATATGCAGTTAATTTCAGTATATTTATAAAGCCGCGTCAGGGATGTGGATCTAAAAAAGAATGGGTAACCACATAGGAACAGTAGCATGGCTTTGATGCTGGGTGCCACCAGTCTGCAAAACTGAGTGGAGATCTTGCGTACGACAGGGTATGATCTACCGTGGAAATGTGCATGGCTTTACACCAAGTTTAGGTTTTATACATCGCGATTTGAACGTGGAAACTTTCTTACGCAACATTTTTGTGCGTACGACCGTTTGTACATGAGACCCCTAGGCTATGTCGACCCATGCTCTATAACAGGGATGTCAAACTCAGATCCTGGAGTTCCAGTTATGGCAGGTCTCCCCAATACTGATCCTCTTAAACTCCAGTACTGTATTATAAACAAATTAAATTCTTTCACCAGGATAGATTTACCTGATTTATATAAAATAATTTCTTAACTGAGACCCTCCACCTGCATCCTTGACCCAATACCAACAAATATTTTCAAATAAGTATCTGATGTGCTAATTGATAGTATTTTTGACATAGTAAACTCGTCATTAGATACAGGGGTCTTCCCAGACAGTCTTAAGACTGCTGTAGTTAAACCCCTGCTGAAGAAAAATAATCTTGACTCCTCTGGTTTTGTAAATTTTAGACTTATTTCTAACCTGCCTTTCTTAAGTAAAATTATAGAGAAGGCAGTCATTATGCAGCTTAATGATCACCTCAATAAACATGCTATTCTTGATAAGTTTCAGTCAGATTTCAGAACAAATTACAGTACAGAAACTGCCCTCGTTAAAGTAGTAAATGACATGTGGGTAAATGCAGACAGAGGCCGTTTATCTGTTCTCATCATCCTCTTAAATATGAGTGCCGCATTTGATACCATTGATCACAATATTCTTAGAAAATTGTCTTAGTCAATGGGTGGGCCTCTCTGGCAGTGTCTTAAATTGGTTTGAGTCCTACCTGGCAGGTAGAAAATTGTTAGTTGTGGTAATTATACTTCAAAGGCGCATTATATTCTATATGGTGTTCCACAAGGTTCCACAGATTATCTCGGGACATAATGCGAGCTACCACAGCTATGCTGATGACACACAACTTTATTTATAAATATCACCTGACGACCCTGACACGCTTGATTCACTGATACAATGTCTCACTTGTGTTTCCGAATGGATGAGTAGTAATTTTCTTAAACTAAATAAAGAGAAAACAGAAATTTTAGTGATTGGCAATAATGGATATAATGAGGTTATTAGAAATAAACTTGATGCATTAGTACTAAAAGTCAAGACAGAGGTAAAGAATTTAGGGGTAACCATTGACTCTGACCTGAATTTTAAATCGCATATTAATCTGATTACTAGGGCAGCATTTTTTCACTTAAGAAATATAGCAAAAGTTAGACCTCTTATAACATTGCAAGATGCTGAAAAATTAGTTCATGCTTTTGTTTTCAGTCGGCTAGATTACTGTAATGCACTCCTCTCAGGACTACCCAAAAGAGACATCAATCGATTGCAACTAGTGCAGAATGCAGCTGCTAGAATCTTAACTCAGAAACGAAAATCCGAGCACATTTCTCCAGTTTTGATGTCACTATACTGGTTACCTGTGTCATTTAGAATTGACTTTAAAATACTGCTTATGGTTTACAAAGCCTTAAATAATCTCGCTCCATCTTATATTTCGGAATGTCTCACAACTTACACTCCAAATCGTAACCTTAGATCTTCAAATCAGTGTCTACTTAGAATTCCAAGAGCTAAACTTAAAAGAAGTGGTGAGGCGGCCTTCTGCTGTTATGCACCTAAAATCTGGAAAAGCTTGCCAATAGGAATTCACCAGGCTAATACAGTGGAGAACTTTAAAACACTGCTGAAAACACATTATTTTAACATGGCTTTCTCATAGCTTCATCTTAGTTAAATCCTGATGCTCTGTATATTCAATTAATTATCATTATTATTCATGGTGGCTCCAAAATCCATACTAACCCCTACTTTCTCTTCTGTTCTTTTTCCGGTTTTCTCTGGTGGCAATCTGTGCCACCATCACCTAATCAAAGCACCGTGATATCCTTACATTGATGGATTAAAGGCCAGAAGTCCACATGACCATCATCATCAAATTCTTCCATGAAAACTCTGAATACAATGAGGACTGATTGAGGTCATTTACGTTAGGTAGAATGCCTAGAGAGGACTAGGCAGTCTTGTGGCCTCAGAACCCCTGCAGATTTTTTTTTCTCCAGCTGTCTGGGTTTTTTTTTTTGTTTTTTCTGTCCTCCCTGGCCATCTGACCTTACTTTTATTCTATGTTAATTAGTGTACCCTAATTTTAATGATTTATTTTGTCTTTTTTCTCTTTCTTCATCTGTTGTCATCGTCGTCTTGATTAGCAACTAAATACTGCAGCAAATTTTGTTTTTAAATTTTTATTGTAATCATTCCATACAAATAGATCAATTTTTACAAAAAATAGGATTGAAAACAAATCAATCCCCACCCTTGAGAAAGAGAGCATGGCCAACAGAGTAAAGCTTAAAGCTAGTAAAAATAAGTGAATTGATGAGTTTAATAAGTGGATAAAGATAAATGGAGAAGAAAAAGAAATGGAAAGAGAATCTGCTTCCTCAGTGCGTTAAGAGCTTAATCTAAAATGTTATTGATTTCATCCTGCCAGGTTTTGAAAAAGTTCTGCACAGATCCTCTAAGTGAGAATTTGATTTTTTCCAATTTCAAATAGTATAAAACATCAGTTACCCACTGACTTAAGAGGAGAGTTAGGATTCTTCCAGTTTAGCAAGATAAGTCTACATGCCAATAGTGTAGTAAAGGCAATTACAGTTTGTTTGTCCTTCTCCACTTTAAGCCCATCTGGAAGTACACCAAACACAGCAGTTAATGGGTTAGGAGGGATTATGACACCAAGGCTGTCTGAAAGGCACTTAATTTTTGTCCAGAATGATGTTAATTTGGTGCAGGCCCAAAACATGTGGCCCAGTGGTCCCCAGGTTGGATCTTGCCCTGGAAACATTTTGGACAATTTTAAACGAGACAGATGTGCTCGATATATAATTTTGAGTTGGATAATTGTATGCTTTGCACATATGGAGCTCGAGTGAATTCTTTGCTACCTTCCACTCCTTTTCTGATATGTTGAGTGATAGATCCTTTTTCCACTGTCCTCTTGGATCTTTGAAAGGGAGGGACTGTAAAATGATTTTATATATTGCAGAAATGCTGTCTGAGTCCTTGAAACTGAGCAACATTTTTTCCAACATAGAGGAAGGTGGGAGATAAGGAAAATCGGGCAGGTTCTGTTTAACAAAGTTCTAATTTGAAGATAGTGAAAGTAATGTGTTGCTGGAAAGTTAAATTTGGAATGTAATTGTTCATAGGATGCAAAGATGCTCTCTATATAAAGATCTAAGTCATTTAACCCCAAATGTTTTCCAGATATTAAAAACTGCATATGTGTTTGCGAAGGTTGAAAAAGGTGGTTCTCGTGCAGAGGTGCCACAGATAAGATTCTCTATCTTAAAATGCTTCCTACATTGGTTCCATATTCTGAGTGAGTGAAGCACAATTGGGTTGTTAGTATATTGGCGATAACTTGCAAGTTATAGGGGCACAAAGCAGAGAATATAAAGAAGTACTGCAGGATTTTATTTTCTATTGTGGACCAAGCCTGTATATGTCCATCTATTTGTGTCAATGTCCAGGTTTTTATAGCTTGTATGTTTGCTGCCCAGTAATAAAACTGAAAGTCAGGTAGAGCCGTGCCACCTTCTGCCTTAGGTCTTTGTAGGATCGCTCTTTGGATACGTGGATGTTTTATGTTCCAAATAAATGAGGTTATGGTTGAATCTAATTGCTTAAAAAAATGATTTATTAATGTATATTGAAATGTTTTGGAATAAAAAGAGAAGCTTAGGAAGGATATTCATCTTAACGTTAATTCTTCCAGCTAGAGTGAGATGAAGGGTTGACCATCTATGCAAGTCTTACTTAATTTTTTCCATACAGACGGCGAAATTTTGTTGATAAAGAGCTTTATGTTTACTTCTGATATTTACCCCTAGGTATTTAAACTGATTTGCAATGATAAAAGGGAAGGTGTCCAATCTAATATTGTATTCTTGAGAATTCACTGGAAAGAGCACATTTTTATTCAAATTAATTCTGAGACCAGAAATCTTTTGAAATTCTCTACGTGCTGTTAGGACTGCAGGCACAGTATTTTGTGGGTCCGATATATACAGTACCATATCATCTGCATATACAGAAATTTTCTGTTCAAGTCCTTCTCTGATAATCCCCTTTATCTGATAAGCATTTCGACAGTGAACTGCCAGTGGCTCAATGGCGATTGCAAAAAGTAGTGGTGACAAGGGGCATCCTTGTCTGGTACCACGTTCTAGTTTAAAGTAGTCTGAATTAATGTTGTTAATGCAAACTGAAGCTTCTGGATTGGTGTACAGTAGTTTGATCCATGACTAAGCTACTTTTGTAAGAATTTTAATTAACTTTCTTTTGTAAGTTTCTGAACCTTGTTGAAGCAATACAAAAATGAGATGTAAAGTGAGCTCACAAATAACAAGCTAACTAACTAACTTAAGACAGGCAGGGTATTTAAGTTAAGTTCTTGAAGGTCCACTAATTCCACTCCAACCACCTTCTTAATTGATGGCTATTTCTTGGTCTTATTCTTAAGCTCTAGTTGCATAGTACAGAACTCCAAAGAATGCTGTAAAAACCACAGGGTCCTGACAAGGTAAGCTAAATGTGGTCTAGAGGCTGTAAATATTTTATCTTGGTCATTTACTTACATTAAAGAAAATGTATCAATGCTTTCATTCTGCCACACAATAAATTTCCAAATCTCTTGATTTTCTTTTTTGTGAGTGTGCCATTAAAAGTGTTTTTTGGACCAAAGCAGATCAATATTTCTCAATATTTAAAAAAAACCTATTAAAAAGTTTTGAATGTTAAAGATCAAAGCAATTAAAACAACGGCAAAAAAAAACAAACATTTTAATTAGCAGCAGAACTGACTACTCATTTATAAAGTTGCTAGAATTAAATCCTGTACCTACTGTGGCCCTTGTGAAGTTTGGCCCCTGATGTATCGGATATGATAAATCTGAATGACCAAATAACTTTCTAATTAATGATATCCCTTTTTTTCCTGGCTACTTTTGTCTTCAGGTGTTTTAAAAGGGAGAAACTCCAGTTTTGTTCGTAAGTTAGGTAATTAACATTACTCATTACTTTATTGCCAATTGCCACAGAGAGCCTCTTAGACTTGTCAGTTTTGATGCATTGCCGCAGAGAATTGTGCACTAGCTGTACGTAAGAATGGATAAATGCAAATAATGAGAATAAGTAACTTTTTATGCACTCCAATAAATCTTACATTTTACCATAACTTTTTACCAAAAGTGTTCAGCAGCTAAACACCAGTAAACAAAATGAATATTGAGAATTCAAAATGTATTTTATGTAATTGCTGACTGCATCACGTAGGAACTCTGAGAAATAGACATTTATATGTTTACAAGACAAGAACGTATTTAGCCATGTTTAGGTTTTGCATAAGCTATTAAATTCAACAAAATTAAATGTTTTGCTCCTGATTTTCTTTTGTATTCAATGTCTGCTGCATCACGTTGCAGTGTCCAACAGTAGTCAGCAAGCACTGTCGGATTCCAGTTACCCTGGTATCGTTTCTCCATAGTAGCAATGTCCTGGTGAAACCTTTCACCGTGTTTGTCACTGACAGCACCGAGATTTGCGGGGAAGAAGTCCAAGTGTGAGTGGAGGAAATGAATCTTGAGTGACATGTTCCACTTCATTGTCTTATATGCTTTGAGAAGTTTGTCTACCAGCTGAATGTAGTTTGGGGCTGTGTAATTGCCCAGAAAATTGTCAACAACGGCTTTGAAGGCTTTCCAGACAATTTTTTCCGGCCTAACTAACAGATCTTCAAACCGCTTGTCACTCATAACATGTCTGATCTGGGGGCCCAACAAAAATGCCCTCTTTGATCTTGGTGTCAGTTATTCTTGGGAACATCTGTCTTAAATAGCGAAAACCTTTGCCTTCCTTGTTCAGTGCTTTCACGAAATTCTTCATGAGTCCCAGTTTTATGTGAAGAGGAGGCAAAAATATCTTTGCCGGGTCGACAAACGATTCATGTGCCACATTTTTCTGTCCTGGAACTAACTTTTTACGGAGTGGCCAGTTCTGTCAAGAATAGTGCGACTCTTTGGCATGGCTGTCACATTCACAGATGAAACAACAATGCTTTGTATAGCCGAGCTGCAGTCCTAGTAACAGAGCAACGACTTTAAGATCTCCACAGATATTCCGGTTGTACCTGCTATACTGGACGTGCTTCAGCAACAGTTCCATATTCTCATATGTTTCTTTCATGTGTGCTGCATAGCCAACAGGTACTGAAGGATAAATGTTGCCATTGTGTAGCAGAACAGGTTTCAGGTTTAATATTGACAAATCAATGAAAAGACACCACTCTTCCGGGTTGTGATCACAACCCAAGGCCGAGAACAATCCTTCAATGTCAAAACACAAACAGACTGTCGACTTGTGCAAAAAATTTGGTTATATCATGTTGGCCTCGAAACACAGAAACTTTCGTACCTGGTGACAGCAAACAGCATTCCTGCAGTCTCTAACCCAGCAGCTCGGCTTTTGCTTTTGACAGACCCAAATCTCTGACCAAATCGTTCAATTTGGACTGTTATCAGATGTGGATCGCCTGATGAGCACGGTTCAAAAACCGGGTCAATGTCACTGTCAGTGCCCTGTATAGCAGTTTCTTCATCTGGTTTGTCTAAGGTACAGTCCTCTGGTGGTTTCAGAATTGGAAGACTGTCGTCATGTGGCATGGGTCTCATTGCTGAAGGGAGATTAGGATATTCAATTGACTTCTTGTTTTTGGCAGAGAAACCAGACACATTAGTCAAACAGAAGTAATAGTACGTCATATGGTCTTTCTGTTCGCGCCATATCATCGGAACAGCAAACGGCATCGTCTTTCAAGTGCCTCTGAGCCAGGCTCTCAGACTGACAGCACATGTCGCACAGCAAATGTGATGCACCCATTCCTTGTCTTGATCACCAATTTTGTAGCCGAAATACAGATAAGCTTTCTTCACAAGAGCAGTCATCCAACGTTTCTGAGGTGCAAGTGTATATTCGCCACAGATATAACAGAATGTATCGCGGCTGTTACAACATTGATGACACATATCGCCCAACACCAAAACATCTACAGCATCAAGCTTACTTACTGTTATATTGCTACAGATACTATACTTTACTATACTGATACTATACATAGACACTGACTATCTATATTAACCAAATGAGCAGGATAGGTGTATGCAAGCCACCTTTATAGAATGCTGAGACACCGTCAAACTCGTTTAGACCTGTCCAGGCATGCCCAGGATGTCAACTTCTACAGAACAACTTCCAACCTTGCTTGATTCCATGCCTGGACATACCCAGGCTGCACAAACCGTTGTTGATAAGTCACTTACGGGAGCGAAAATGTTTGGATACAAATATAAGAAAAAATCATGACAAAACTGAAATGGTACGTGATGGGTAAATTTTGATGTGATATTCGTGATCAGCACCCAAAAATCTATAAGAAACACCCAACAGTGTTGAAGAAGCAAAAACTGTTGTGCAGTGCTACTTACATTGGGGCTTGAAAGTTTGTGAAGCCCTTTAGAATGTTTTGAATTTCAGCATAAACTTGACGTCAATGTGATCTTTATCTAAATCTATCAAAGAATAATTGAAGCAGGAGAAATTTCATTTTTGGGAGTGGCTGTGGTCCAATACACATGTGTCAAGATCAGAAGTAGGGAGAGTTGAAGTAGCTCTGTAAAGAGAAATGTGCCGCACCCAAGGGAATGACATCAGTTATGGAAACCTAACTGCTTAAATGAAGATCTGATCATGTTTTGGATAATATTTATGCAAACATTCAAAAAATTCTAAAAGATACACAACCTTTCTAGCACCACTGTGGAAAACAACTGAATTTGTTACTGTTACATTGACTAATATTTATTTAAAAATGATCTGCAAGATTCTGCTGCTCATCTATAAATTTACATTTTGAATATCTTGGATTATTTTTTGTGTTACTTACCTATGAAAAGTTTAAGAAAATCTAAGGTAAACATCTTTGTGTTACACTATGCATTTTAATTCAACCCATAAATCTAAATGTTTATTATGACTTTGGTCAAATAGTAGTTCTCTTCTGTCCAAGAAGCAATATTTTTCAATCATTTCACAAACCTCTCATCTAAGTGATGTACTCAATAAAAGATGAAATATTTACATTGTGTTTCCCCAAGTAAATGTATGCACATATATTCCTCTACTTCGCCTTATGGATAAAACAAACATGGCACAATGGAATCAACATGCTGTTCTGAAAGATGATTGTCAAGGTAAAGTTCATCCAGCTATTTCTGTATACTGTATTACCAAGGAGTCACTTACCCAAAGGGTGTCCCTGGAGCCAAAGTGTCAAGGGTATGAAAGGCCCTGTCTTCAAATATACAGTAGTAATGTTAGCTCATGGATATTAGATCCCAAGAACCAAATGAGCACTGCTTAATGTGGGGTGTTTTGGGGATATCAAGAAAAAAATAGACGTTTTTCCTCAAACCTACTATATGATATTAGAACCCTTCAGGAAGGAAATAGAGAATAACCATTTGTGGGTTTCACTTAGTTGTCTGAACTGTCAAGCAAAAATAAAATAAATCATGCCTCAAGTCTACATTTTGTCAGTATCTGTACTTAAACTGAAATTGTGATAATAGAGACTTGTAATATTTGCTTGTATTTTAATGATACTGTCAGATCACTCTGAACTGATATCACCAACATTAACTGACCCTTGTTCCATCTTGGTCACAAATTCTTTCCCTTCTGTTGAGAATCCAGAATCCTTGTACCAGCATAAGCAGACAAAAACTAAATTATGGCATTATTCTGAAGCCTTGTAGAAGAAATATAAAAAGGGATGATAGTACAAATAAAGCAAAATGACAGTTAAAGGTAAGACAAGAACAGCTGTCAAGAGGAATAGGCAAAGAGATGCCAAACCAAGGAAAAAAATCAAAGAGTGGGTGACAAAAGCAAACAATGACTCAATGATAAAGAACTGAGTCCAATTAAAAGGAAGAATTAGGAAGAAAAAAACCTCAAGTGATGGTGAAAGTACCAGCAATTTACACATATCCCAAATGTGAAAGGCTTTTCAAAATGCATTAAAAAAGTAAACAATCTACCAAACAAAACAAAATATAAACTGTCAATTTGAAAGTTATAAATGGATGGAAGCAGTTTTTCAGACAAAAAAAGCCCTAATTAGTTGTATTGATTAGTAGGAACTAATGAATGCTGGAACTTTATTTGCTTACATAATTCCTGTTATGCAAGTACTTTTAATGGATCTCATAATGAGAACATTGAGGAAGTTGTTGACTGCACTACTGACTACATCAACTTCTGTATGGACATTGTAGTTCCAGTAAGAACAGTACGCTGCTATGCTAACAACAAGCCATGGATTACAAGTGACATCAAGGGCCTTTTGAATCAGAAGAAAAGGGCTTTTAAAGACGGTGATCAGCATGAGCTCAAGCGCGTGCAGAAGGAACTCCGAGTCCAACTCAGGGCGGCGAAGGAGCAGTACAGGAGAAAGCTGGAGCAGAAGTTGCAGAATAACAGCATGAAGGAAGTGTGGGATGGGATGAAGATCATCACTGGCTGCAGCTTGAAGCGGGGTACCACCATTGAGAGAGACGTGAAGAGAGCAAACCAAATGAACAACTTTTTTAACAGGTTTGACCACCCTAACCCACTCTCACTCTCACCTCGGAGTACTGCACCCTCCACACATCCTTCTGCTGATACCAGCATAGGAAAAACATCCCCACCCATAATAACAACAGCGCAAGTGAGCAGAGAGCTGAGGAGACTTCGTGCCAGCAAAGCAGCGGGTCCAGATGGAGTATCGCCACGACTGCTGAAGGTCTGTGCATCGGAGCTGGGGGGTCCTCTACAGCGCATCTTCAACCTGAGCCTGGAACAGGGGAGAGTCCCGAGGCTTTGGAAAACATCTTGTATCACCCCAGTCCCAAAGGTATCACGTCCTAGTGAGCTGAATGACTTTCGGCCTGTTGCTCTGACATCACATGTGATGAAGACCATGGAGAGGCTGCTGCTTCACCACCTTAGGCCACAGGTTCAACACGCCCTTGACCCTCTGCAGTTTGCATATCAGGAGAAGGTGGGAGCGGAAGATGCCATCATCTATATGCTACACCGATCCCTCTCTCACTTGGACAGAGGCAGTGGTGCTGTAAGAATTATGTTTCTAGACTTCTCTAGCGCCTTCAACACAATCCAACCTCTGCTCCTTAGGGACAAGCTGACAGAGATGGGATTAGATTCATACCTAGTGGCATGGATCGTGGACTATCTTAAAGACAGACCTCAGTATGTGCGTCTTGGGAACTGCACGTCTGACATTGTGGTCAGCAACACAGGAGCGCCACAAGGGACTGTACTTTCTCCGGTCCTGTTCAGCCTATATACATCGGACTTCCAATACAACTCGGAGTCCTGCCATGTGCAAAAGTTCGCTGATGACACTGCTATCGTGGGCTGTATCAGGAATGGGCTGGAGGAGGAGTATAGGGACCTAATCAATGACTTTGTTAAATGGTCCGACTCAAACCACCTACACCTGAACACCAGCAAAACCAAGGAGCTGGTGGTGGATTTTAGGAGGCCCAGACCCCTCATAGACCCAGTGATCATCAAAGGTGACTGTGTGCAGATGGTGCAGACCTATAAATATCTGGGAGTGCAGCTGGATGATAAATTAGACTGGACTGCCAATACTGATGCGCTGTGCAAGAAAGGACAAAGCCAGTTATACTTCCTTAGAAGGCTGGCTTCCTTCAACATCTGCAATAAGATGCTGCAGATGTTCTATCAAACAGTTGTGGCGAGCGCCCTCTTCTACGCAGTGGTGTGCTGGGGAGGCAGCATTAAGAGGAAAGACGCCTCACGCCTGGACAAACTGGTGAGGAAGGCAGGCTCTATTGTTGGCATGGAGCTGGACAGTTTAACATCTGTGGCAGAGCGAAGGGCGCTCAGCAGGCTCCTATCAATTATGGAGAATCCACTGCATCCACTAAATAATGTCATCTCCAGACAGAAGAGCAGCTTCAGCGACAGACTGCTGTCACTGTCCTGCTCCACAGACAGATTGAGGAGATCGTTCCTCCCCCAAACTATGCGACTCTTTAATTCCACCAGGGGGGGTAAACGTTAATATTTAACATTATACATAGTTATTGTCTGTTTTTTTCACCTGTATTATTATCATTCTTTAATTTAATATTATTTATTGTATCAGTATGCTGCTGCTGAAGAATGTGAATTTCCCATCGGGATTAATAAAGTATCTATCTATCTATCTATCTATCTATCTATCTATCTATCTATCTATCTATCTATCTATCTATCTATCTATCTATCTATCTATCTATCTATCTATCTATCTATCTATCTATCTATCTATCTATCTATCTATCTATCTATCTATCTATCTATCTATCTATCTAATGTTGAACACAATATGTCTGCAGTGGCTGTGGCAATTACTGATTTTGATTCTGCTGCTTCAGTTTAATAAGAACTATGCCTAAGTCACTTTTCTATATGACTCTGCTAAGGCATAGCAACTAAAGTTTGTTTACCATTTGTAATTATATTTTAATATTTTACAGAAAAGCACTCAAGACTTAAGCAGTGTTTTAAAAAGTACAGCTCATATGTTGGGAAGAATACATTTGTTATTTTTTCAAATTCTCAACAGGATAACACTGCAGTACTACGGTTTATCCATTAAAAGTATAGCTCCGAGGTTGTTCTTTGTAATACCTGAATCTGTAGAGTGTGAAATTTGCAAAATCCTGCAGGCTAATTACAGCATTTTTTAATTCATAAATGTCATGTGTCCCAAGGTGGATAATTTAAAATACTGCTCAACAATAAACATACGAATGGTCTGTTAGCCTAGCTAGACAAGAACTCAATCTGCTTATAACAGCATCTCTCAACTTCTTTAGTTCACTTACAAGTTTTATGCCAGATGATTATGAAGCAGAAACTCTGGCAGAGGTCTTAAATAAATTTAATTATAAGTAATAATTGTAAGTTTGTGGTGCATGCTGTGACAAATGTTATGTTGCATTTAAAAGAGTCTACATACCATGTATGTCATGATAGATACTTGCCAAATAAGCTAAGTGTAAGAGGGGACAAGTTGTAAAATTTCTAAAACGTTTGTCCTATATGCTGTAGGATAGGCTATATTCTATCGTTCAGTACATCCTATTATCACACTGTTAAAACGATAAAAAGATGAAGTCATGGAAACAATAATACAGTATTGTTAAATGTACAATCTATACTTTTTAATGATAGTTTGCGTTAAATCCATTACTATAGTACATTACAGAATCGGGTATCTAAAGTACCTCACCATTCTAAAATCATAATGTGAATCATTCGAATTTTAGATAGTGGTAAAAACAAATGCTGGAGGAAGCGCCTGGAGAATGTGTTCTATGTATGATATGAATTCTAAACTATTTTTATCATTATTAAAGTAATGATTAAATAGATGCAGGTAGTAATACTTTGGAAAACTACTATACAAATAAAAACTACTATGTTGCAATTTAAAGAGCAAGACAATGGAATGTTTGCTTAATCTTAGGTTTGCGTGCATTTCAAAATTCCAAAGGCTGTGAAAACCACATGGTCCTGTCTGTTAATATTAAGACATGGAGGAAGAGGAGGAGGTTGGGAGCATACACTGATCAGAGTATGTTGATGCACCCACTACACGATGAACCACCTGGATTGGAACCCGAGTGCAGCCGTGCAACAGGCAGCATGAGTCTTCAGATGTTTCATCTTGGTCATTTACTGATATTAAAAAAACTACATCTTCATGGAGTACTTTTTAACCATTTCATTATTCATACTTCCATGACTCTGCTCTAGGTATTATCATGTAAATAAAGTATGCACATATTTACAAAATGAGATTTTGAGGGTTACAGTTTGTAATAAAATCGGTTATAGGCAAATTGATGATTCAACTGCAAGAAATTCAGTTGAAGACCAAGTATGTCTGTCTAAAAAAATCAATTACATTGTTCTACTTTAAGAAATTCTATTTCTGATTTTAGGATTCATGTTCAATACACTTTCCCAAAACAAGATGAACCTGTCAACTTTTTAATAGATGCTTAATGAATCGTGACAGCATTTGAGACAGGTTTTGTACCAGATACCTCCATACCAGTGGGGACCCTCATTTAGACTACCTTGGGACATTAATCAACTCTCTCCTTGTTTATTAGAGATTAATGACCTCTAATGAGACTGAAAAGTGCCAAAAAATATTTAATAGAATGCTACGCTATCATAGTTGTTCAAACAATCTGGACTCCAGAGACACATGTAGTATAATATATCAAGGTATGTCTGTTTGTTTATTTACTAAATAGTTTCAAACCTTCACACTTCTGACAAGATGTGAAACATTTCAATAATGCTAAATCAGTAGCATCAGCACAATGTCAATAAGTAGCAAAAAAGCCAGGACTCAATCTTGGGTGCAAGCACTATCAGATAGCAGTAACATGTGCTGGTCACAGCATACATAAAGCTCAGATGTAGGCAGTCACTCTGCCAGATCAGGTGACAATAGAAATATGTGAAGCATTCCATTTTATGTATTCCTTTATAGGTTCTCACAATGCAGAGGATGGGAGACACTTGCAAGATTCAATCAATTGTTGTTTCACCTGAATGCCAACTGGCATAAACTATGTCAATACGACCAACATTCCCATAAATGTATAAGTGCTGAATATAGCTTAAAGATGATTTAATGGCCTGTGCACATAAATTCTTTTTACAGGTCCAATACACCCTCACAATCACAGGGATGCAATTGCAAAGCAGCATATTGTAAAGTTACCATGATCATTTATGCATATCACAGTCGCTAGAATTTTCCAGCCCTGTCTCAAATCTGCTGTTTTCTGGTTTGTGTCTTAAAAATTTGGTCACGATACACACACACAAAATTTAGTTTACTATCATAACATATATAGCATAGCATATAGCATAAAACAGAATGTGTGACATTGTGGTTTTCCTCACATATAATTACTCAGTAGACTATAAAACACCTAACAAGGGGCATTTGTACCACATAGAAAAATTGGACAGTTGACTTATTTCTAACCTAACTTTAATAGCACAGTAATAACTACTTGCTTAATGTCCAAACCAAATACAATTAATTGTGACAAAGATTAAGGCAAATAATGGCTGGCTATATGACAGAAGCAATATAAATTTACTGTGGTTTTTAGATCCTACCATATTCTGCAGATTTTGAAAAATAAAACAAAAAACAAAATAAATTTAATTACACACCACAAAGACAATAAGTATTTCTCTGCAAAAGATTCTCTTTGATAAAATCTAAACTAAGGTTTGTTGATGAAATCATGTGAATGATCTTGTACAAGAAAGAACGGCCTTTCCATATTTCCATGCAAAATGAAAGTAAAGGAAGATATGCTCTGATTGGTCATTTCTCATCACAAGATGTGCTCTGATTGGTCATTTCTCATCACAAGACATTCGAGGAGTACTCATGTTGAAACATTTTTGACCTTTGGGTCCTCTCTGCACTATTGAATGCACATTGCTGTTGGTTTTGAGCACACCTAAAGTGTGCCTCCTTTTCAAACAACCAAACAAACAACTGATCTCCAACAATGTTTTAGGGAATTTTTACAGGTCTAGCAATTACTTTGATATAATATATACTACTATCAATTAATACAGTGGATCCACAGTGGATGCAGGATTTACAATGTAATCCTTTTTTTTTTAAACCACTTGCTTATTTTTATTACCTACTAGCAAAATACCCGCGCTTCGCAGCGGAGAAGTAATGTGTTAAAGAGGTTATGAAAAAAAAAGGAAACATTTTAAAAATAACGTAACATGATTGTCAATGTAATTGTGTTGTCATTGTTATGAGTGTTGCTGTCTTTTATATATATAATATGCACACACACACACATAAACATATATATACATAAACATATATATATACATATCTACATATACACATATCTACATATACATACGTATATACACATCCACATAAACATATATATACATATACAAATTTACATATCTACATATATATATATATAGACATAGATATATACATACATACATTCACATATATATATATATATATATATATATATATATATTACTGAAGAAAGAAAAAAAAAATTAAACAGCCAAATGGGGCTATGCATATGAACTTAAAAGGTTTAAATAAAACAGAAATATATATTTTATTTTTACTTGGTTAACTTGTGGAGGGTGTATCCTGTAGCAAAGGCGTAACTGTTTTCGTGAAAGCCCGTTTCAGTCAATAAGTCTTATGTGTGTGTTTATGTATGTGTGTATATATATGTAGATATGTGTATATGTAGATATGTATATATATGTATATGTATATAAATGTTTATGTGTGTGTGTATATTATATATATAATATATATATATATATATAAAAGACAGCAACACTTATAACAATGACAACACAATTACATTGACAATCATGTTACGTTATTTTTAAAATGTTTCCTTTTTTTTTTCATAACCTCTTTAACACACTACTTCTCTGCTGCAAAGCGCGGGTATTTTGCTAGTATATATATATATATATATATATATATATATATATATATACATACATATACACACATACATGCAGTTTCAATAACATAGAAATCAATATAAATATTAACATCATTATCATATGAGAATATGAAGTAATATATAAGAAGCACATTTTATATAAATATAAATTATTAAACAGTAAAATCTTCTTCTGTAATTTGCTACCGTGGCAATTTGTGTGTGTGTCCAGGATTTTAAATCACCTGCAGCTCGCAAACCGTTTCACCTATTGACTTGAAATCTGGTACACATATAGTACGTCACGTCTACTATCCGCTTTATGGGTGATGATTGTATTACTCTTTTTATGTTTATTTTATTTTATTGTAGAATCAACTCGTATCTGCGCACACCAGGGCGGCCGTGGGCGGATGCGTATGGTGTATTCACTCCATGTTATCGTGCATTGCGCTGTCACTGGTATTTTGATAAAAGAATTTGAACAACATATAAGAAGCGTATAAATTATTAAACAGTAAAACATTAACATTTAAGAAGTAAAGTTAGATTAAGTACTACTGCAGTGCCCTCGGGTATACCTCATTTTTTGTTTGTCCATTACATGCTTAAATGTATACATTTTTTGGTGTACCTACCCGAGAACACGCGACATATAACCGAGCGTGTGAGAAGCATGGATTTTAAACACGCGTTGAGTTCATCTGCTGGTCTCCCTCGTGGAATAACTGGTAATGTTTGAATAAAATCTACAGCGAGTAAAACGACATTACCTCCTTTTTTTTTTTTTACGATCTCTGAGATGTTGCTTTTTTCGGTTCAAGGCTTCATAAGCTCTTTTATGTTGTATGGTGTACTTATCCGAAACCATCATCTTTGAATGTTGCAAGACTTTCGCCTTGTATGTAGATCGGGGTAATTACATTCATTGCATTCATAGTCTGAATCACAATCTGATTGTATGGGTGGTTACCTGGCACTGTAGGGTTGCCACCTGTCCTTTAAAATACGGAATCGTGCCGCATTTGAGAATGAAATTGCGCGTCCCGTTTTGAATCAATACTGGACGGGATTTGTCCCGTATTTTTTTTATCATTTTTTTTAAAGCAGCGTCTCATGCAAATCATCCCACACGCATTTTATGAAGATGCCTCCTTTCCTACTTTTGATTGGGTAATACTTGATGTCATCGTTAGTTTGATTGGTCTTTGTAACTGTCCAGTGAGGAGGGCGTGTCTTTTAAGTAGAGTGTGGAAAGTGTTGGCACTGAGATGTGGCGTCAGCGCCAGAGTTGAAGCCCCTAATGTTGCGGTCAGCAAGTCGGCTAACATCCGCCATGTGCCGTCTTTCAGTTGCGAGAAGCAGATCATAGAACGGTTGAAACTGTTGCCCCTAACGTTGCGCCACGGCGTGTGGTTCGTTTGTACCTCGTGTGTTCTCATTAAACTTTTATCTGGCGAATATGTTATTGCAATCCGCAGGGGGAGCGTTTCTATAAACTTAATTTAAAGTTACGTTTTACACCGTGCTTTGTTTCCCTTATGAACATGCTTGAATGCTTCACTCGCTCCCTTCTCAATTGTTTAATTAATTTTTTGCTCTTCGCTGTTTGCGGCTCTTACGTCATTTCCCCCTACTTCGTTCTTTTATCTCGCGAATATGTTATTGCAATCCTTAACGGGAGCGTTTCATTAAACTGATTGAAAATAGTTTAGCATTTACCTTTTTAGTAAAAGGCGAGCTTTTAAGCCTGAGAAATCACCCCGTAAATGCACACGTTTAATTGCACATGTGTTAATATGTATGCTTACACAGTATTAAAAGACAGTCAAAAATTAACGTCATTTACCTTCGTTCCCGCGTTTGACTCGTGCTGTAAATCTCTTCCTTGTTTTTAGTTCACGTCATTACGTAGGAGGCGTGATGACGCGATACGTGACTCCGCCTCCTCCATTACAGTGTATGGACAAAAAATATGTTCCAGTTATGACCATTACGCGTATAATTTCGAAATGAAACCTGCCTAACTTTTGTAAGTAAGCTCTAAGGAATGAGCCTGCCAAATTTCAGCCTTCCACCTACACGGGAAGTTGTAGAATTAGTGATGAGTGAGTCAGTCAGTCAGTGAGTGAGTCAGTCAGTCAGTCAGTCAGTGAGGGCTTTGCCTTTTATTATTATAGATTGACTTATTTCTGCATAATTCAGATGAATTTAACACAGTCCAATGTTGCACATTTTTCTTTTCTGGAGAATCTGTTCACAAAAAATATGTTTGCTTGATAAGTCTTATTTTATTAAAATAGTCCTTCCAGTCATTGTTGAAATGTAAATACAGCTGCAATTAACAAGGCCTTCTAAACAAAAGCAGTGGATTAATTATCATCTTTAACTGTAGCTGATATTGCATAGGTCTTCTTTTCACAATACTCTAGAGGTTGTCAGACAGGAGGAGTGGACATGTAACTGGCTGCAATGACTCTCTGGAATATTTTCAGAATGGTTGTCTTGCCATTTTGCAACAAAATGTTCCAGAGAGACTACTTCAGCCTTCTGGAATGATCCTGTCCATAGATCAGGCTGCGAGAGGCTTTAAAATAAGATTGGATGATAAACTGAGGTTACAAGGCTGGAAAAAGACGGGGCAAAGACTTGACTAACTGTGGATCTGAAGAAATAACAGTGAAAAAATAGCTAAAAAAATGCCATTACCATGCATAGCAGTCAGTGAAGAGACAGGAGTAATAGATGCATCTCTTACATTTTTTAATACTGTTTCCATATATTGATTATTAAAAATAAATAATTTTGAAATGGTTTCAGATTGGTCAGAAAAAGGCTTGTAAAGGTGGTAGATATTACGTAAGGCAATATAGTAAAGTGATTAAAGCACTGGGCCTTAAACCACAAAGCTGCAGGTTCAATTCCGACCTCTCACTCTTGTAGGACCTTGATGAAATCACTTCACCTCTCTCCACTCCAACTGTAAAAAATATCTAAACAGATGTCACCTATGCTGGCGCCCTGCCCGGGGTTTGTTTCCTGCCTTGCACCCTATGTTGGCTGGGATTGGCTCCAGCAGACCCCTGTGACCCTGTAGTTAGGATATAGCGGGTTGGATAATGGATGGATAGATGTCACCTATGCTGGTCCCATAAGTTGCCTTAGACAAACTCATCAGCCACATTCACAAAAATCATTTTGTCTTTAATTCTAAGTGGCTTCTGATTATCTAACCAACTGAGCAGCTGTTTTGTTTTTGTAGTTCGGTTACTGTACTTGCTCTAATTATTGCAGTTTATTGAGTTTTAAATCTGAATCAAGAGGAGCCAAAATTTCTTTCTAAATGGCAAAGATACAGCTTTTCACTGATGGTCATTTTCCTGGTTCTTTTTGAGGTTCTGTTTATCAGAAAAGAGAAAAATAAGAAAGCAGTGGGTATGTTTTTGGAGCAGTTGTAATGCAAATATGTTGTGGGCATCTAAGTGGAAAAATGACAGAGATGAAGTGATCCATGATTCAGCAGATGGAAAGTCTGATGTATCATTACTAATAGTACATATACATCAAGTCAAATCTTAACCAAACTGATAAAGAGCCAGCTCTTTAGAGTGTGGGCAAGACATCTGTCATTGTCATATGGCTCCAGTTATTCATCTAGTAATTAGCAAGTCTCTTTATTATAAAGGGTAGCAATACAAAATCATAGCTGGAGTGAACAGTATCTAATAGCTATACTCTTCAAGTTATAATTAAATTATCAGATGTGTAGCACAGCAGCAACTTATCAGGCCACTGCATTAACCGTCTTACCACTTGACTAGCAAAAGAAGGTTTTATACTTATGAGAATGCTTTGAAATTATTAGGGAATTAACAGATATTGAAGCTCAAGTGGAAATAAACTAGCATAATTAAAAATTATTTTTCTTTTAATGTGGTAAAGTGAGGAATTTCTTTTTTTCAAAAGCATTCTTTTTTGCCCCCCCTCCCCCCCCCCCCCCCCCCCCCATAGTTTTGCATAGATCTCCCAGCTTTTAGAATAGATATCATTGACTGCACTATTACTTTTGAAAATAAATCAATACTCCATCAGCACACATTCAAAGAGCTATTGTGCATATGTTCTGAAAGTGAACTCAGAAGGTGTATGGGTGGAACCCTAGAATGTCCTACACAAGCACAATAAGTTACAGGAAAAGAGACTTATGTGAGTAAAGTTGGCATTTCTGAAAGGCAGCAGCTGGATCTGGTCAGGCATTGGTCAGTCAGAAAACTGCAATAGACAGGCTGTGTGTTCTAATGGTTGCTGTTCAGGACATTTGCCTGGAGAGAAAGATTGTACATGTCATCTCCATATGCTAAAATATCTTTTTGCCAGTTTTCAACAATTCAGTTTACACAAACCTGAAATGAGTCCAGAATCAGTCAGCTATTCCAACTAGTTAATGGTAGAAACGATAATGCATGCCATGAATGTAGTCCCACCTAGTAATTTTTACATGTTTTGAGTTATTACCCAGAAATTCATTTAGATTGCTAAATCTTTACTTTATGGTGGGCAAACTCCACACAGTTGCTGGCATTCCCTCCCTGGGTTCAATCTCTTTTCAGCTGTTTTTATTTTCAGCTTTTGCCCAAGCATTCGGAGTGGGAGCAGGACGAAGCTCCCGCGAGGAGAGGAAAGGCAGCCCACAGACATTCAGAGAAAGGCCCGTGTGGAGGATGATTGGTGCTGGGAGCACTGTGTGCTGTGAGGACTTTACTCTGAGAAAAAACGTGTGTTTTATAAAGAAGTGGTGTTTATCTGATGGTGTTAGGACCCATGCTCACAGTATGTATGTATGTATGTATGTATGTACATTCACTCTTATGTACAGAACATTTTCTACTGTTTGTGCATCTCTCTCCTTCTTTTGGTCTTTCTCCTGGTGGTGGTTTATAGAGCTGTCTCCTCTTATATAGTTTTGTCATCGATTCTGGTAACCTCAAGCCAGCTTGTCAGTTCTTCACAGCTGTAAAACTCATCCTCTTCTGCTACAATTTTTTTAAATTATTTTTTTGGATAATATCTGACCTATTTAAGATTCTCTATATATTATCCTCTCTGAATTGCTAAAAACAAATATTTCTTCCGGGGTATGTGTGGTTTATCAACCAAGAGTGCTGTATGTTTATGGAGCAAAACCGAAGTATAATAAAATTCAGAAAGAACTAGGAAGAAACAAAACTGACTTGTTTGTGTAGATTCAGATGATGAAGTACACTTCCTTTTAAATGTTAAACGAGTAAAAAGGTTCCTAAAGCCTTGGAAAATTTTAACTAGGAGTTGTGCCAAAATAAATACAGCAATATATTAAAAAAGTATTTCAAGTACTTTCAAAAGTACTGAACCTGTTACATGATGCAGAAATGTTATGAAATGACTATCCCTACAGTAATGAAGAGATCACAGGAGACAAAAATGAAGACAGTGTCTGATCACATGACACTCACATGGCACAATTTTTGAAAAATTCTGTTTTTCCAATTCAGACTGTTATGTAAACCCTGAGTTTTCAGATTTATACATTTTAGAGAGTGCTTTAAAAATTATTCATTTTCTGAGGCAGAAAAAGCAATTTCACTGTGGATGGCAGGACGAATAGAATAATAAAAAAAAGTATTTTAAAGTTTATCTATGCTAGTGTGGACTGCAAACTGATGTTTTCTATCCCTACTACTTACTGCTTAACATGTCAAAAAATAATTAATAGAGAAGACAAAGCTTTGATTACCGCCTTACTATGTTTGATAAAGTTTATTGAAGGTGACAGGTACCATTAACAACAGTGGTTTGAGTGCAAATTTCCTTTTCACACCAGAGTGAGTAATTCACTCCCACCAGGTTCTGCACAAGGCTTCCATTACCTATAAACAGTGAATAAATTAAGTACTGATAACGAATCAAATGCATGCAGACATTCTGCTTGGATAATGTAGTGATTGACAGCATCAGATCATATACCATGGTTGGAATTAGTGTCTCAGATTCTAAGTAAAACAAGACTTTTCTGACCTAAGGAAGTACAAGTTTTAGAAAGGTGAATTTAAAATATGGGTTCACAATTGTAGAGTGATTAATGGAACCTTAACTGAGAATGTAAATACAAAAGCTTAGCTGCTTTACATTAATAACACAAAGGTCGAGGGCATGTTGGATATTATAGACTATTATAACCATTTTACAAAGAATTCAGTTTGTATAACACCACCATTAAAAGTTTCAGCATGGTGTTTAACTTTTTATTTGATGGAATGGATCCATTAAGATCTGGCACTTAATGATATACACGAAATAGAGCACTATGCTTGGATTCATTGCAAAAATGTTTGCCTTTTCCAAAAGATACAATGACCCATTCATTGTGTAGTTTGTCAATAGGTGGAGCAGATGAGAAGTAGCAAATTAAAATAAAAGACAGAAAGGACAAGAAATCAAGAAAATGAAAAAGCCTCAGAGGGCTCATTGTAAAAGCCAGAATCTTGTGTCCCATTAGATAATTTAGATACTCACTTTCACAATTTGCTCCTTATTCAGTTCTTTTGACTCTTGCGCTCTTGCATTTCTTTTGTCTTCACCTTCATGTGTTGCTCTTTGCAGTAGGATTATATTGTTTACATATTGTATTTCAGTGATTATATTGTAGAGTGCAATTGTACCCAGTTCCATTCAATATTCATACTATGCAGTCACCAAACATGTCCATATTTTTGCCAAAATTACTTTATTTTGTTAAATTAATAATAATAATAATAATAATAATAATTCATTACATTTATATAGCACTTTTTACATTTGAAAGTACCATCACCTGCACTATAAAATCAAAATTCCTGACATTTTTATTTAGTTCTTAGTATAATGATAATTTTACAAAATTCTCCATCATCTTCATTATTAATATCAATTTTTTTTTTTACAATTTTATGAATTTGTTCTTAAAGGATCTGGCACTAATTTGAACTTCTTTTCAATGTATTTAAGGCACTGCCACATTAGGATAAAAAAAAACCTCTCAGATTCATTTCTAAACCTGCTTAATCCACTTCAGATCCATAAGACTGAAGCCTATCACAACAGCATGAAACAACAGCACAGGACAGGCTGCCAGTCCATACACACATGTACACACCTCCACTCACTCATGCAGGACCAGGTTAGAGCCACTAATAAACCCCACTGCATGTCTTTTGGAATATGAGAGGAAAACCCAAGCAGACAAAGTGAGAATAAGCAATCTCATCATCATAATAGTAACAATAATAACAACAACAACAAACTATTATTGTTATTGGTATTAAATTTTATTTATATAGCACTTTTCCTATGCTTAAGGCACTTAGCTCATCCCTAACAGTAAAGATTTAGCAATCTAAATGAATTTCTGGGTAATAACTGGATAGGATCTGAATACAGGACATTGGAGCTGTGTGGTAATAGTAATAGCTTCACCACCATGTTTTCCTATACCCCAAATTATGATAAAATGTGGTATGTAGGGATTGTTGTTTCAATCTGAATAGCTAATCCTGCACTTTGGTAAAATATACCAAGTAACTGGCAAACAGGAATGCTGAAAGCAAGCTGAAATTTTGGTAAGTCATAACACTGTTATATGTTGGCAGAATGTTAAACTAAAAGGCAAAATGATTTTAACCTTCTCCATCTACTAATATGTCCACCCAAGACTCATTCTCATCCATCTATTTCCCTTAAACAAAAAGCAACACAAACATGTACATTTCTTTAGTTTCTGGACCTAGTCTAAAATCTTAAGTCTACAGTATAAAAACTTCAAAAACAACTCCTAGTCATAACTGTACACACTTATGCAGGTTTGCAAAACAGTGTTTGACATTTGGAAGAGGGCAGTCAAACATGTTCTCTCAGTCTTAGTAAAAATATAAAATTTCTGGCTTTCAATAATTGTAATCATAATAATATTAGAATCTCATTTATTTTTTCCACTTTTTAGCACTAGATACTGTACATGCCTCTGTTTTTAAGGGACATTTAATGTATTGCATTTTACATGGACAGCATGGGGAACACTGGTTAGTACTGCTGCCTCACAACTTAATAGTCCTGGGTTATTGTCATGCCCTGGGCACCCTAGATGGAGTATGTTCTGAGCGTCAGTACAGCTTTTTATCCAGGGTTTTCTGGTTTTCATCCTTCATCTACAAAATGAGAATTGTGGTTAATGGGTAACTGCAAACTGGCCATAAATGAGCAAAGGGAGGAATATATGTAAGGAGGCCATGTGATACAGTGCAACCTGTCCAGTGTTGCTTCCCATCTTCTGTGTGATGCTGTTGGGATCAAATTCAGCCCCTGTAGCCATAAACTAGATTATGCAGCTTCTGTAATAAATATAGTTCAAACATACAGTTCCTCATTGTTCTTTCTATAATATGTTAAAACTTTTATTATAATACTATTGAATGAATACCAACTCTTCAACAAAACAGACAGAAACTGAAAAAAGAAATGTCCACATACATTTTCTGTAAATAAATTGTAATCTTTGTCTCTATGTGCAGAGAAATGTTTGTTGTTAATTTTCTTTGTCACCAGATAGATACACATATACCAGTGTATTAATGTAATGTGGCAAAGCTCCACCACAGGCTGTGTACCATTCTGCTACAACAGGGTCACATGAACTAGATAGAGGCCACAATCTAGTCAAGATGCAATGACTGGTGACATATGCTGTTTCTGCCAGAGGGAAATGGTGATGCAAGGCACCTCTAATAGAAGGAGACTATAAATAAGAGAAGGAAACTGACTTTAATTATATGCTTTTGTATTTGTCAAAATAAACACATATACTGCAGGGGAAGTTATAAACTGAAATGGATTTTTATACTATAGATATTGTATTCTGCTTATATAGCCTTTATAAAGTAGCTAAGACAAAGAAAAAAAAGTGGATTTATGTCAGAGAGCTTATGATGTTTGGTCTTACCTAAGCATAATATATACTGTATTTGCAAGGAACATAGTTATTTATGAAAGTCTAGAGGGGTCTCCTGTTCTCTGAACTTTAACACATAAAGAGCTATAAATTGGGTCGTGCAACTCAATTAAAAAGATGCAAGAATGAGTGCTCTCCACCTGGCAAGAAGGAACTCAGAGCCTGTTGGCTCTTCTTAAAGTAAGCGAAACTAATTAAGAAATTACTTACAATAAAAATTGAATTTGCTTTATGTGCTGTAAAATGCCTTATAAGCAATTGTTAGTAGATTGTGTGCTGTGTCAGCTAATATTTCCCCCCCCCTTCTGCATGTCATGTGAAACATTAATGCTTACTAAGCGTTGCCTCCATAAAACACTTGTAAATTAGCAAAGTAAATAATAACCCCTGAATGATTACAGGATTGAGTAAAAATGACCTATTCTACATACCTTAAACTGTAATGCCTGGTAGATGAGTCTCTTGATTTGGGGCAACAAGACCAAGAGGACTGTGAAAAGTTATGGAGCTCAGAGTAAGATATTGGCAAAGAATGAGGGAATGGCTGGAGAACATGGGAGTGCAGAAGCTACACAAGACAAGAGCAGATCACATGGAACTTTGTTATTCTGGCAACGACCCCAAGCCATGTTCAGTGAGTGGAAAGAAAAGGTTCGTGACAGTTAGAGGAATTATAGAAGTAAGAGAAATAAAAATGCCCTTGTGCTCATCACAGCAGTATGATTTGGGAAGCAAGACAAATGTTATTCAATACAAGTTATTCTTTAATTGTATGCACAACGTTCGTAGGGAACACTGCCAAAGAATATAACTAAATATACATTTATTTAGTTATAATTTTGGAAGAACATCAATTCATCATTGTTAAAAAAGCAGAAATGATCATATGACATTCTCAAACCTGCTTATTCTAATTTAGGGTGCAAGGCAGGAAACAGCACTAGACAGGCTGCCAGTCGATGCCCAATTATGAACAAATCCATTAGGTGAGTTGAGAATCACTAATCAACCAGAACATGCAAATCTATAGGATGTGGGATGAAAACTGGAATACCCAATGCACATACAAACAAACAAACATGGGGAGAATATGCCAACTCCATACAGACAACAACCTCTGACATCCTATAGCAGTACTCTCTGTGGATTGGGATGTTTTCAAAGAGTCCTCTGAAAATCTGGACGAGTATGCCGCAATTAACACAGGCTTCATCAGGAAATGTGTGGATGACTGCGTACCCACAAAGTCTGTAGGCGTATTTCCCAACCAGAAGCCCTGGATGTGTGCTGAAGTACACTGACGGATCCGGATTTCACTCCGGAGATACACAGGCATAAAAAAAGAGCAGGTATGATCTCTGAAAAGTCATTAAATATGCAAAGCGCCAGTACGCCCACAAACTGGACTCTCAGTTTAATAGCACAGTAGACGCTCGTCAGATGTGGCAGGGTATTCAGCTGATCACAGACTACAAACCCCGGACACACGTGGCTACAGCTACCGCCACTTCACTCCTGGATGAGTTGAACATGTTTTTCGGTCGCTAACACGGACAAGCCCGTGCGACCCCCTGCAGCACCGCAAGACTCCAGCCTGGGGCTCTCCGAGGATGACGTGAGGAAGACTTTTTCCCGACTCAGCATCCTCAAAGCACCCAGCCCAGACAGAGACTCAGGTCCTGTTTTAAGAACATGTTGCGACCAGCTAGCTGTTGTCTTTACGGATATTTTTAACACATCTCTAAGAGTTTCATTTGCACCCACCTGTTTCAAGCACACAGCCATCATCCCTGTCCCAAAGAAAAATAAAGTAGACTGCCCTAATGATTACCGCCTAGTAGCACTTACTCCCATAGCCATGAAGTGCTTTGAGATGCTGGTGCTAAAACATATCAAGGACATCATCCCTGACAGTATGGACCCCCTCCAGTTTGCCTACCGCTGCAACAGGTCCATGGAGGATGCCATCTCCATAACACTTCACACCACCCTGTCTCATCTGGAGAACAAGAACTGTTATGCCAAGCTGCTGTTTGTGAACTACAGCTCTGCATTTAACACCGTCATTCCATCCCAGCTCATCGCTAAACTCCTGTATCTGGGGCTTAGCTCTTCACCGGCAGACCTCAGCAAGTGCATATTGGTGGAAAAATCTCCTCCATCATCACCATCAACACTGACACCCCGCAGGGCAGCGTGCTGAACCCCCGCTTTAATCTCTCTACACCCATGACTGTGTAGCTAAGTACAGCTCTAACACCATCCTCAAGTTTGCTGACGATACCACTGTAATAGGTCTGATCAGCAAGGACGATGAGACGGCCTACGGGGTTGATGTCAGGACAACAACCTCACCCTCAACATTAGCAAAACTAAGGAGATGATTGTGGATTTCTGCAAACAGGCAACAGAGCACAGCCCCATCTACATCGGAGGTGAGGCTATGGAGCAGGTCAGCAGCTTTAGGTTCCTCGGAATCACCCTCACTGATGACCTTAAATGGGCAAGTCACACTGCATGCATCACATCCTGGTACAGCAACTGCTCAGTTCAGGACTGCAGAGCTCTGCAGCGTGTGGTGAACACAGCACAGCAGATCACGGGCACACAGCTCCCTGCTATCCATGACATCTGCACTATACGCTGTCTCAGGAAAGTGAACTGTATCAGGCGGGACCCCAGCCACTCTGCACTGTCACTTTTCACCCTCCTCCCATCTGGGAAGTGACTAAAGTCCATTCGGACCCACACCTCCAGGTTCAGGAACAGTTTCTACCCAACTGCAATCAGACACATGAACAATCAGTAACGTTGTGTCACATCCACTGCTACCTGCGCATATACTTCTGCCACTGTCTGTTTATTCCTACGATTCTGGTTTTATTTATTTACTTATTTATATTTATTTATTTATTATGTGTGGGTTTTTTTTGTCTATGTTCACTGTCTGCAGGGGCACATGCAAGCAAGCATTTCGTTGTACATGGTACTTGTACACATGACAAAGAATTGAAATTGAAATTGAAAGTACAGTTCACAAATATATATGTACTCGTATAAATTACTCTTTATAAAGTCTTCTGGTTTGATGGCCAAATCCATTTTTTTCTTTGTTTGGTTTGTTTAGTAAAATGTATAAAATGTTAACGTACAGCAATTCTTAAAAAAATAAAGTATTTTATTGGCAAACACATCAATTAATTGATATTTTTTTTTATCTATTTTGCCATCACAGACATGCAGACAGCCTACACTCACTCCATTAGCATCTGACTCAAGACAAGAAGCAGCCCTGAATGCTATGCCAGTCTTTCAGAATATCTAACCTACCAACAGTAATGAATGCCTTTGCTATGATGGTAGAAACCAGAATGCTCACAGTATAACCTGGATATATAGCAGACAGGAAGAACACAGTACACACAACACACCACAACGTTTTTATCATGCTCTGGTAGGTGTGAGGCTGCAGTGTTAACTGCTGTGCCCATTTATAAGAATGTGCTGTACATATTTAATATATTTATTTTTATAATATTTATAATATTTATTTTCTGTTGGAGTATTTCTATGGCATTTTTTCCTAAATCTCAATGACACCAGAGCACAATCAAAAATACTACTGTACACTGCGGATTATAAATATGAAATAAGATCAGGATTAGCTATATAAAAGTTAAATATAGTACAATCTGGGCTAAATATGATGTAAAACGTTTGGATAATATTTTTCTATTAATGTAGTAACTAGTCTTGAAACTATATAATAAAAAATGTTTGGGTACTTGTTTTGTGCCTGATATTGCTGTGATGGGCTCCAGCCCCTATAACACTGAATTAGGTTCAAGATGTTTAAAAATGGATGGAGCTTTAAAATTTCTAAAACTTACCAGAAATTTAAGATGCCATAAAAATGTTGCTTTCTGTTATTTTTTTAATGAATGTATTTAACTCTCTTTTAAAAAGTTTTTAATGTTTTTTTGATGGTCTGTTTTTACGTTGATTCATATAATGTGAGAACTAAGCACCTATTACTATAGCCATAGTCTGACTTTCCTCATGAAACACCTTGTCTGCCTGTGGACCGATTTTGTTGAAATATGATACACTTATTCTTCAAATTATTTGGTCTACAGAGTTTCTGCTGAGACATATTGAATAGAGCGCACTGTACAAAATTTTTAAATTTCAATATTTCCTATGGAAGACCACTGGCAGATCTGCAAACTAATCTTAAAACAGAAAGGCATTCTGTGCATCTTCAACTACAACTTGCATTACTGTGTTAATTTTACCTTGACAGCGTTTATACAAAATATACAAATTGGTGTATTTTCCACTTTTACTCGATTCCCAGATGCTCAGATCCCCAGTACAATGCCAGGAAAAGGGTGTGAATGATCTCAAGCATGTCACTCTCCTGTTGCTTTAGGTACAATAACTATCAAAGTACATAAAAAAGTCACTCTCTAGAAAGGAATGGAAGAGGAAAGCCATTATGTATTGAAGTAATATCCTCTTCAGATTGCTACTGTAATGAAACCAAGTTATTAAGCTGCAGTTAAATGTTGTTTGAACTAATTAATTATGGGTTAGAGGTGCAGCTTTAGAAATGGAACTGAGTCAATATACGGGAAGATGATCTGAGCTGCTAGAAATGCAACAAGGAAGCATGCTGTGGTATATACTGTAGTTTTTATACTGCACTATGAGGCTGATTGTTCCTCAAACACCAAGGACAAGGCAAGATTATAGCTTCCACCTTGCTAAAAGAGTTACTTAGCTGTATAATGTACAATAGAATTAGTGTCTGTAACAGTTTATTTGTAGCTGAAGAGACACTTACTTTTTTGTATCTTCAGACTGGAATTCAATCTTTAAGATAATTGTTGGCTTTGGTGTTTTCGTAATGCAATAAATTAGTTCCTTTCCAAGTACTTACTTATTTATATAATTTTAAT
This sequence comes from Erpetoichthys calabaricus, assembly GCF_900747795.2. Classification (NCBI taxonomy): domain Eukaryota; kingdom Metazoa; phylum Chordata; class Cladistia; order Polypteriformes; family Polypteridae; genus Erpetoichthys; species Erpetoichthys calabaricus. Next base: position 185,442,155 of record NC_041397.2, on the reverse strand, counting down.
AAATTACCATGTTTTAACTAATATTAATAGCTAGATGTGGAACTTATTTCATTTGCTTTTCTTCTTTCATAAGGTAATGTTGATAGTGATTTTACACTAGTATTGCTCATTTTGTATTAATAGTTATAGTTTTTCATTCGGTGATTATTGGATACTGGTCTATTGAATATACAATCAAAAGTACTGTATGTTTAAGAAAATTGAACACTTAGTCACAGACACTCCGCTACTAACACACACCTATCGCTGCCATTTTTACATCACTTGAACTGGAAAATGCTTTGCATGAAAGCTATTGAGTCTCCACAAGTGTATTTAGGCTACATTTTTAAAAACGTGACATTGTAAAGTACTGCAAACAGACACATATTTTATATAGTTTACTAACACAAGTAACTGCATTCGGTTATTGCTGGTATTGTTGCATATGACATTGTTACAAAAATATTTAAACTAAAATGTGATGACTCTTGGATGAAGTTAATAAAAAATAATGTGAAATGCTCCAACTTGTTAACCAAGTCACCAAACAGACCTGAGTGTTACGCCATATGTACCTTTTCTAACTTGTTATATATTGTAATTTAATTAATTTTCTCCAAAATGAGGATGCAGCAATGTGTGGACAAATGTCTGTCTACAAAAACAATGTGCATATTTCCTACTAAGAAACTGTGGATCACCAAGCAATGCATTATGAAAAAAAAAAATATGGAAAGATACAAATACAGATACAAATTCAGGAAAGTGGCAAAACATCAGTGAGTGAAGTAGAGAGCAGGTACAGTAGCTGAAATAATTCACACAAATAGACAGGGATTAGAAATACTTAGGGACTATAAAACAAAGACTAACCCATTCACATGTTTTTATTTTCACTTCCCAATGAGCATGTCTTCTACACCCACTTTGATGATGATATCAAGCAACCTACCATTTGATTGCCTGAAGTACCAAAAGATTTTTCTTTTTTTTTTTCAGCACATGATGTAAAGAGAACTATAAAATGAGATGACATCAATAATAAGGCATCTGATTAAAATGGAATTTCAAGGTCTGTTTGAAAACCCTTTAACAACCTTTAGCTGGTGTCTTAATATTTTTCTGAGAGAATCTGTTTCCCCACCTCCTTCAAAAGGACAAAATTATTCCTGAGCCAAAGAAAACAAAAGTGGACTATCTGAATGAGTACACACAGGCGGAACTCACTCAATGGTGATTTGAGAGATTAGTACCCGGAAACATTAAATTGAATATTTTGAATAGTACTGATCACCTCTTGTTTGTATATTGTCACAACCATTCCACAGAGCATGCCATAACCCTTGCACTCCTTACTATCCAGGCACATCTAGATAAGAAAGACTGATGTGCCAGAATGCTGTTTATAGATTACAGCTCAGCATTTAACACAATTGCACCAGGAAAGCTAACTACCAACCTCCTCAATTTAGGACTTAGCACCTCCCTCTATAACTGGATTTTGAACTTCATAATGAACAGACCTCAGTATTTGCATGGCAGTGTGCTGATCCCCCAGTATATTTCTTCTTCTTCAATGACTTTGTTGTAAAACAAAGCTATAATTCCATCATTGAATTTGCTGAGTGCTTACAGAGGAGAGATTCATCTGCTAAATAAATTGTACAAGGACAAGAATTTCACACGTAATGTTAGCAGAACCAAGGAGCTGGTTATAGACTTCAGGAAGCAGAAAACAGACCCCACTTCCATCTACATTGGAGTGGATGCTGCTCAAAGGGTAAGCAGCTTTAAATTTCTTAAAATGAGAATGAAGTGGACCCAGCACATTTCAGGTCTTGTCAAGAAGACTAATCAATGTCTATACTTTCTCAGATATCTAAGGATAGCCTGGATTTGTCCATTTATTCTCATGAACCTTTATAGGTGCACAGTGAAGTCAGTCTGGCTGTATAACATTTTGGTATGGAATCTGCTCTGACCAAGATTGTAAAGCACTGCAGAGGGTGGTAAATTCAGCACAGAATATTACCGGCACCTATCTGTATGCTGTTCAGGACATATACAACACTCTCTGTCTTAGACAGGCAAACAGTATTATTAAAGTCCTCCGCCATCCTGCACAGCTGCTTCTCTTAGTCCTCTTACAGCTTCTGGAAAATGGTGTGGTCTCATTGTCACTGGCAGCAGTAGATTCAGAGAGTTTCTATACACAAATCAAAAGATTACTTAACAGCAAATCCTAAAAACAAATATTGTAAAATAAAAAAACACTGAGTGTGCATGTATGTGTAAGTATATATACTGTATTATTACACATGCAAGCATGACGAGAGTCTCACAGACTTTGCTCAATGGAAGCACAAGGCAAAGAGAAAGGGGATTGCACAGTTACTAATGCGGTTTCTACTTCTGCCACTAGAATAGAGAAGTCCCAGGAAGAAGCCTGACATCACTTCCACCTCTCTAAGCTGGCCTCCGCTCCTTCCAGTCCAACAAATAACACACTGTACATCAGCATTGAATGTGGAACCAGCTTTGAAGAAGGACAGAGCTGCACCAAGCAAAGCTCTTCAAAAAGCCTTTTGACCCTGGAAATCAGATTTTGGCTTTGCAACCCTGAACATTAAATGGGGTTCCTGCTGAGCCCAAAATTTTCTTTGTGCTTTCTTAATAATTGATATATCTATATCTATATATAATGTGTGTATATGTATAGATGTATACACACACACTCGCACATGCACACACACACACACTGTATATACACACATACAGTATATACATATACACATTCATATATACATATATACACACATATATACATACACACACATAATAGAAAATATATATATTGCATATAATACATATATTTTGCCACCTATGTAAATGTGTGCATATAGGTGCATGTGTCTTTGTTTGTATTGTGTTGCAGTTGCTGTTCTGAGGAGAAATGCAAGTAAAAATTTCACTGTACTATAGATGTACACTATGTACTTTACACACATGACAATAAACTTGAACTTAAATTACTTCATTCTTAATTTACTATAAATAGGTTACCTCTGCCTCTGTTGGGCGAGTATAAAACAAAGGCTGACAGTAGTATAATGAAATGGGCAGGACTGAGTATGTTATGATACTGTGAATTTCCCATTGGGATTAATAAAGTATATATCTATCTATCTATCTATCTCTATCTCTATGAACTCATAGTACTGGCTAGCTTAAACACTGAGCACTGATGAAGACAGCATGCTGAAAAGATTTTACAAACTGGGTGAACTTTTTTAGCCATGGACAGCAGGAGCTGAAAGTATGCAAGATCTGGAGAAAGCAAGATCTGAGGGTGCAATTGTTGAGGAGGAGGTTGTCATAGCTAACACAGCAGGAAACAGCACAGGAACAGGCTGAGAACATGTGAACCAGAGAAGAAACTGGCAAGAGGGAGGGTGGAGGAATGTTGTTTACCATAAGAGACATGCTCCTCTTGGTGGCATTTATTTCTCGGTCTTCTTTTCATGTAAAAATAGAATACTGTACATGTAGAGTGATATCAAAGATGATGACCAGAATAGCAGCTGGTCAGCTAATATACCATGAAGATTTTGTACACCAAAGAATGTTTCGTTTGTGTCATTTACAGTATCAGCTACACTGATTAAACAAAGTTTTTTTTAACTTTGTGATTTATGAGCAACTGTTTATAGATCATGGAGATACTTCCACAGTAGCACTGCTTAATACAGTCTACCATTATTTTATTAACAGTGTTTAATTATCTTATAGAAGTAACCAATATACTAATCAGTGTAGTAACATGAAACTGAAATTGAATGCAAGCGTTAAACTTATTTCCTTTCTTACACAATTTTACTATTTCAAGAACAGTGTTATGATAATTTCTAGTATCTCTGTAAAACATGCTTAAACCAGAACAAATCAGGATTCACTCTTAATCAAGAATAATTTTAAATAAAAGGTAAAGTCATTTAATTTGTATCCATATAAAACTTGATTTAGTATCTAAATGGCTTTCCACATTGAATAGCTCCAGTGGATTTCTTTGAATTATTTAATGCAGTTACATGTGCAATGTGTTAACAAGGGTAAAGAAATTCACACAATATTCAACATGTACAGAGGATTATGTGATATATGAATGTAAATCCCTATTTTTAAACTTTACATCTTCTGTCATATGAATATGCAGGCATTTATGTATAAAGTATTCATGATCTCTGTGTTTAATTCTTATCAGCAGTATTTGATACTGATAAACAGTACGGTATTTGTGTCAGTTATACTGCCATTTGTCTTAAACTTTTTTCCTTCTTTTTTTTTTCCCCAACCGCTTACATGTAAGAAGATATGCAGCTCTAACAATGAACTTCTGGGGTTATTCTATTTAAGTTTCTTTAAGCACATCCCATGAATAGGTGCATATTGTATCTCTCTATACTAAAAGTTAGGGGTCAACCAACTTACTGATAATGAATTTGTGAATTAAAAAAATATGACCAGAACCTATGATACTTTGCCTATGTCACTTAAAACAATCAAGGAAAAGGTTTTTTTTTTCTTACTACTAAATTGTGTCAAAGTCCCAGTTCACTATCTAGGGCTTTATTAATGGTGTCTCTTGGGTGATTTAAGCAGGAGACCACACACATTGAGGTAGACAGAATCTTGTGTAACTGCAGGCATTACTTGATGCTACAAGTAAGATTTAATGGGACTAAAACTCTGCCCAGACTATATAAAGAATTCCACAGCATGAGGTGAGCCACACAAACATCTCTGATTTAGGAATGGGATACACATATTGTTGTTACTGAAGATGTCTCTGACAAGCAATTACATTTCCAGCAGATTACAATTCTTCTAGAAATATCTAGGAAAACCAGCCATAAAATACTATACTACCACCATCTTCTCCAGGTAAAGAAGACATCCAGGGTAATATGAATAGTAGCTCATACTGGCATTGGTTTTTGACCCAAGGGTCTTGATATAAGTGGAAAGGCTTAGCTCTCCCACAGTCCCAATTCTCATTGTTAATTCTGAGAAAATCATCTTGACTATGTAATGTGTATGATTTCCCACAGCTTATGCTAATTCCACGTTGTATCCATTCCAGCTACAAGAAGGTGCTAATGTACACCAATCAGCCACAACATTAAACCACTGACAGGTGATGTGGATAACATTGGTTATTTTGTTACAATGGCACCTGTCAAGGGATGGGATATATTAGGCAGCAAGGGAACAGTCGGTTATTGAAGGTGATCTATTTGAAGCAGGAAAAATGGACAAGTATAAGAATCTGAGTGACTTAAAAAAGAGCCAAATTGAGACTGATAGACAAATGGGTAAGAGCATCTCCAAACCCGCAGGTGTTGTGTGGCATTCCTGTTAGGCAGTGGTAAATTCTACCTACCAAAAGTAGTCCAAAGAAGGACAACCAATAAACTGTTGACAGAGTCATGAACACTCAAGGCTCATTGATGCATGTGGGTAGAGAAGGCTAACCTCTCTAATCCCACAGAAGAACCACTGCAGCACAAATTGCTGAAAAGTGCAATGCTGACCATGAGTAAAAGGTGTCATAACATGCATCGCAGCTTGCTGTGTTTGGGGCTGCGTAGCTGCAGACCAGTCAGAGTATTTAGTTCACCTCTGTCTACCACCAAAAGTGCCTACAATGGGCATGTGATCATCAGAACAGAAACATGGAGCAATGGAAGAAGGTGTCCTGGTCTGATGAAACATATTTTCTTTTAGATCATATAGACGGCCAGGTGTGTGCACATCCTTTACCTGAGCAAAAAAGCCTCTCTTGGATGTACTGGGAAAAACAAATTCAATCTATGGGGGGACCACCTCGCAACTTACTTAAAGAATCTGCTTCTAAGATCTTGGTGATGGATACCACAGGACACCTACAGAGGTCTTGTAGAGTCCATGCCTGGATGGGTAAGAACTGTTTTGCCAGTATGAGTGGGACCTACACAATACTAGGTACATGGTTTTGATGATGTGGCTGATCAGTGTGTACCTCTGCTCTAAAAGAGATCATTGAAGATTTTACTTTTAGGTTCTATCCTGCTCTATGTATTTAACTGTGACGTTTCCCACATTTAGTGCTTCAGACTCGCACAAACCTAGTAGAGATTGCAGGAGAATAAACTTCTTGGGGATGAGATATACAGTCAATGTTCCCTATAATTTTTGAAACAAAGCTATCTAAAAATTTAATTTTCACTTAAATAATCCTAAAATGTGTAGGTGAATCACTGTTAACATAAAGTAATGATGATTTACACTTAAATTTCTAGACTTGCCCATAAATATCAAGGGATGCCGCTCTCACAATGCAAGACAAAGAAAAAAGGAATAAAGAAAGCAGTACTATTCAGTGTTGCAGTAAAGTCACTATAATTCTGACTTTTAAATAGACGTTTTTCTACTCTAAGAACACCCAAATTCCAATTCACCATTTACTCTTCATTTGCAGATTATATTGTAAACCCTAATGTTTAGAAGATGGGCTTTCTTCTTGATTCTTTTTATCAACTCCCCTCTATCAGTGTCAAAGGCATAATGACACATTTAATACATTTTTGACAAATGAGTGAGTTAATGGCACATATGAAACAAATATCAAATGTTTTAACTTAACTTGAAACCATAGCAACAAAATACTGTATGTGACACTACTGAGCGCTTCTGATGGAATGGCATAATACCCATATAGCAAATAACTTTGTACTGCTTACCCACAGAGGGCACTTAGCCATCAAGATGACCTCTTTGTAGAACTTCTATGCTAAAATGGTTAGGAAAAAACCTACCATTTCTACATGCTAATGAAGACATTTTGGCACTTTACAACATAATCTTTGATCAATATAACTTATCAAATTCTTCACCTGCCATGCTGATCAACATGGCAATTGTGACATAATGAATAGGAAGCTGTCATTGAGCAAAAAGTCACCTGCAAAAAGTAAAGGAAGCATGTGTAATTATCCGGCACAACTATAATTTGCACTATATAGCATTTTACAAAAATTCAGAATTGTATAATAATAAAATTGATATGCACAACATGAATACAGTTATCTAAGGAACTTAACAAAGGAAGCTCTTTGACTAAAAACTAACTGTTGGACCATACATGGACAGTAAAATGAAATCTACTGTATGCACAAATGGTGGCTAATTACAACTTTATAAAGAGTTCGTCTTTTTATCTTATTTTCTTAATTTGCTTTTAATACATACAGAGAGGGGTCATATGTTGAGCCCAAATCCTGGGGCCAGCATGAAAATTAAACTAACCAAGTCTCTAAAGCTGAACCAAGATGTAGTTTTAGGATTTCAGGCTCCCTGAAAGGTCTATTTTTGGGCAAGACAGAAGCCTCAGTAAAGGTAGGACAACTGATTTAATAATAACTAGCTATGTTACCCATCTAAGAAGTGTTGAAATTCAAGTTACCAACATAGGCCTCAGCATTAATGTTTTCAGTGCACCATCTATTGGAATATATTTTGTAATGCATTGTAATAAAATGTATTACTAAAATTATTTCAGATGCGCCATTTGTTGGAATGAGAAATGTAATGCATTTTGTTACTACAAATATTTGTGATGGGCCATCTGTTGGAATAACAGACATAACCAGAACTGACACACTGATACGCAGACACAGACACTTATCCTTTTATTAAGGTAGATTATTCTATAACTCTCTAGTTGTCGTGCAGTGGGTACGGCAACGTGCTGTATTCAAAGCATGCTCCCAACCTCTCTCTCTCTCTCTCTCTTGTTGTGTTTTCTATTCTATGAAGACCTAGTGATAGGTATTAACCTATAAGGGGCAGTGGAGTTAGAATATTAACATATTATTGATGGCTATAATGTTACTTTTTTTCCTTGCAAATCCTGGAACAAGCACCGAGTGATTTACAACTCCAAAGCTTGTTTTTAATTTTTTTGGGAATCCAACAATTTTGATTTTCAGACTTTCAAAGTGTCCAAGGAGTTAATTAGGGATTTTAAAAGCACTAGCGCGTCCCATATTTCACAGGTTGAATTCAGCGTCTTATGGGGGACAGACTTTACTTTAGGAGCATCATGTAGGGTATGTGGCAGAAATCCACCCTGGAACAGGGGCGCAATTATGCACATACCCACCCTCCCTCACACCAAACCAATTTAGGGTCACCAGTTAAGTTAACCTGCACATGTTTGGGATGTAGGAGAAAAACTGAGTGCACACAGAAAAATGCTCACAGTAACTGGAAAATGCCTGACTAAGCCCAATATTCAAGGGTTCAAACACAGTTACCTTCAGGTCTTGGAAATCATACAGATCATGCTCTTCATTCATGTTCAGATGTACAAGAAATCTGATTCTATTACACATACTTGTGGTTCAAATTTAAATAGTAAACTTGAATGTATGCTTAAACCTTAACAGATTAACCAGGAGCCCAAGCAACCAGGGCTTGGTCTATTTAATTTCTTTAAAACTGAAAATGAGTGAAAATAGAAAGCAAGATAAAATGAAATGGCTTTTTAAGGTGATGCTTCCAAATTCTGTTTACCACTGATCTACAGCCTTTTGAAACAAGACTTGAGAATCTGAACACTGGAAATAATGCAAGAAAGAATCTTATTCATGTGTATAGGAACAGGAAGTGGGCAAGGTATTATAATAACAGAATTTAATTATTTAATTGATATCCATAATGTGAACTACAACTGCTACTAAATTAAGAAACAAAACAAAATCTCAATACTATAATACTATATTTCATTTGTTTAGATATAATTACAAAGGATTTCAGTTTAAGTAACTGGGTCAAAAACTAAGTACTAAGTACTATTCAAACAATCCTTTTCATAGCAAGATGAGTTAATTAGAAGTTGCATAAAAGTATTATGAAATCTAACAAAGCTGGGCTAAAATTTTTTTCTTGTTCTAATATCTAAAAATATATATTTTTTACTCTCCTTTTCTTCTCGGCTATTCCAGTATATTAGCTAAAATGTTTAACAGCAATACAGTGAGGCTAATTTGCAAAATAAATAAATAAAATAAAGAGAAGATCGACTAGTTGACAGAGCTGCCTCACAATTAAGCAACTGCCAGAAACTATCATTCTTAGGTACGTCTGAACAACATGCAGAAGTACCCCAGTGATTTAATTCTAGCCATGTTTCAATCTGTTGCACTTTCTAAAGCTTCAAATGAAATATAATACTTTATAATATGTCCAACTCAAAAGTTGACAACTTTATAAAATGAGCCTTTTTTCGATCTTTGTGAACAGAAAATACAATATTGCTCTGTTGAGTGCCACATGAATTGTGCTCATCAAAAAAATATATAAATAATAAATTATGCCTGTAAGGAAGATGAAAAACTGTCTTGTAGCACAAAACTGCTTTATTTCCCTTCTTACAGATTTATTAATGCAGTGGATATCTCATATTTTAAAAAGTTCTTTATAGTCAGTAAAAGAGAATGCCATCATTCAATAAGAGGCAGCATATACTCTCACTTTTGTGACAGCAGCGTACTTAGAAAGAAATGTATTTCTAAAGTCTCTTATAGAATAAATTCATTTTAATGTTGTTTATCTTGAGTGCATCATATTGCTGTTGCTATTGTTTTAAGTAGAACGTACACTGCCAACATAATGTGCCTTTTAATGAGATACTACTCTCTTTCAAAATTCCACATGCATGTTTTATGCCTAGAGCTTTTCCTGTGGAAAGACTGTAACCATGACAGCAATCTATTTGAACAGTAAGAAATTATCGTTTATTCTGGCAAATCAGACAGCAGTTAATGTAGCAAACTCAGAAGAAAAAACAGGGCTTAGTTGTGATTTTGTATTTCATAAAACAGATTCTATAGTCTGCATCAATATTAGTCATGATGAGGGCTTCTGGTTAAAGCTAGCAGGCTATTGCACAGCAAGATGTTTAACATCACTATGTTCAACTCCCTAGGCAATATCTTCTGATTGCTGGCAGTGAGCTTAAATTGCATTAGCTAGTTCTCCAAATCCCAGCATTGATTAGAAAGGATTGCACTGAAAAAGCCTAACCAGTCTCAAGTGAAAAGTATCTTAAAGAAGCTGCTTTTATAACAAAACCACATGTTACTTATTGTTGAAACGTCATACAAAATTATTTTACTTTTGTATAATCTGTACTGTTCCAAATAGATGAACAAAATAACAAATCCACAAAATTCATGGAGTTAGTAATTTAGTAAAAAGATTGATTTTCAAGTAAAGCATGTCTGTATGCTGCAAGGATGTTATTTTGTTCAAATACACACATATTATCTAGAATTCCTTAAAATTGCTAAGTTTGATATTCTAACAAATTCTTACTGTATACATGTACACTCTTAAAAATAAAGGTGCCAATGTGGTTCTTCAGAGTGATGCCATAGGGGAACCATTTTTGGTTTATAAAAGACCCATCCACAGAGAGGTTCCTTAAATAACTTATTTAGATCCATAACATGCTTCATACAGATTTATGAAATACCAATAGGTCATCATTTTAAGTGGGCCATGCTGCATATGTCCAGTTTCCAGGATTTCTGAATCTGCAAAGCACCTTATCATACAGTGTGATTTTTTTTTGTCTACATATTAGGAAGTTTTTCAAAGCACAAAGAACCAACTTCATATGCAAAGAACCTATGCCAGAATGAAATGCTGCTTTGTCAAGCAATGGCTTTATGAGAAACCACAAAACCCAGTAATGAACCATATAGAGCCAGTAAAGGACCATTATTTTTTAAGAGTGCACAGTACAGAGAAGTCAGGCTAAACGCCATCTTTTATTGGCTAACTAAAAAGATTACAATATCCAAGCTTTTGAGGCAGCTCGGGCCTCTTCTTCAGTCAAGATACATTTATAATGGCTAACACGGTACAACACCCTAGTACTAAGAGTGTACAGTACATTTATTTCATTGCTTTACATCATGATGTCATCTAAATCAAGCATGTTGCATACCGATTAGTATAAGTAAGTAAGAATTTCACTCCCTACATGTCACAATAACAACCCTACAAATATACTTTTTATACACACACACATACAGTGCATAATGATCTTACAAACAGACATTTTACATATGCCAAACATCACTTCCAATTTAAGACATACTTTACTTATGTTTCCAAATTTAAAATCTGTGTGCATCTTAAATTCATTGTATTTCATTGTCACACCTCAAAAGTCTTAAATCATGTAATTTGGGGGAAAATCTATCAGATGTAAATCCAAACACAGCCAGTATAAAAACATAATAAAAATTAAAAAAAACAATTAATAAAAATAAAATTGCTGCCGGAATGAACCTCATTTGGGCTTGTGCAAAGGAAATCGCAATTCTATGTGCACAGCGATTCCACAAGGAATTATTCCGGTATGTTTATTTTTAATTCTTGTATATGCCAGGATTTTTCCCCCCCTCTCAATCTGTTTTTGAAACAGGGTGCATGTTAAACATGGGGGTATCTTAAAGTTTTAAAAGGGTTATTATATCTTTCTGTACTTTAAAATAGGGTTTTCTAAACACTCTTTTTTTGATTCTGCTTCATTATTTATTCTATATTCAGATTCTGTACCTTTTTGTTTAATCCAGCATTCATAGTCATATAGGAGTTACTTTTTTATGACACAAGCACTATAGATTCCTGTAAGTGACATGTTTCAGGGGAAAAGGGTTCAATTGTTTTCTATCTATGATATGCATTAGTTATGCTTTCTAGAGACCAATTAGGAGTGTACCAAAAGGATTATTGAGAGGTGCAGTACAACCAGGAGCATTTCAAGAATTAACAGATGTGGTCAGCAACATGCAAGGATCAAGTCCTTTGGTAAGTCCAGCCATCAATAGACAACTAAGACTAAACTCTTCAATACTGGATAATCACGTGTTGACCAAATGGTCTTTTCTAACTTGTAACCCTTATGAATTGTTCTATCAGGGTTAAAGATACAATCCTTCAAAACAGATTATGCATGGGATTTTAATCTATTTTTATTCATTCATTTCAATTCACTTTATTTTTATACATCACACTTCACTGTCTGCAGGCACAGTGTGCTCTAACAAGTTCGGTGTTACACATGCAAGTTGTGGGAGCAGCAGCTGGAAGGACAGGTATGGGGAAGGAAAGCAGGGTTGCACCATTTGTAACTGATTCCATTTTGCTTTCCTTAGCCCGGAGGACTAGTAGAGCGATGAACAATGATGACTCTTCTGGCCCTGAGATACTGGCCCTACCCCTTCCACCCTGGGATTAATCTAAGAGACAACATGATTGGAATCCCATCATCAATCCTGACCCAGTTCTTGAGGAGAACGCTACCTGCAAGGAGCAACACAATAACAAGAATAGCTTGATAGAACTATTGGTCCCATATTTTAGTTGTGTTTAGCACACATGGGGCCAAATCTGTTGTATATTAAATGGGGACTAGCAAACACCCCCAAACTGCTTACGCAGTCTTTTGATTTTTCTTTACAACGGGTAGATACAGATACCAATTTTAAAAATTACCAATTACACAATGACTTCATATGAAGACACAGCTTTGTTTAAACAGATAGGAAAACAAAGTGGTTTGAAACTTTGAACTTTTAAAAAATTTGATATCTATAAACTCAGAGCTTACATTTTAAAAAGCTTAGAGTTAACCCGTAACTTCTAACATGTTAAATCATACTACAGTACTTATAAGCAAAGTGAAGTATATCCTACATATTGATTCTGAAGTCATCACCGAGGTGCTCTTTGTGGGGTTTACACATTTTTATTTTGTGTGTAGGTATTCCATCCATATCTCAAAGGTGTGAGTGTTATGTTAACTGTAACCCTAAATTGTCCCCGTGGGAGTGTAAAACCACTGATCTCAGCTTGGTTCATGCCATGCACCTAGTGTTGCTGGGATAGCCACCAGACTTTCTTCTTTAATATCTAACATCTAGGGTTGCTTGAAACTCTTGCCCCTGGAATACGGAATGGATTATGCCAACCTGATTATTGATAGTTTGGATGAATAGAAGAAATTATTTCTTAAATAAGCTTACATGGTTAAAGGATGAAAAAAAATGCCATTTTCATTAAATGTGTATGTGAGGAAGAGGAAGACGGGAACTAAGGTATATCAAACTATTACTACTAGGAATTTATAATTGATTATCATATATATGTATCATGTCATTCCACAATTTAAGATTGGCACAAATCAAACCACAATTTCCTTTCAGAGATGAAAAGCATTACAAATACAATGTTGTGTACTGTAAGGTCAAGTACATTAATGGCAAAATTCATAAATCATTCATTTGCAATGGAACAGAGTATTTAAAAATTACTTAAGGATTGAAATAAAATTGACATTTATTTTAAGAAATCTAGACTTTCTGGTGCCTGAGAAACACCAGAAAATATATATTTGGTGTGAAATCCATTCTTTGTTATGTCATAAAAATATTTTTGAAAACAAATTGGTTTTCTCCAGCAGATTGCCTAAATAACTATTTGTTACATTTCCCATCTAATTGGAGTCTGTCTGCTGATTTTTAAAATTAATTTTTCAATAGATTCTCTTGTTTTGTTATATCTATTTATAACTTTATTATTTTTGTACCAAACAGAAAAAAAAAATCTTTTTTAAAATAAAAACAAAGAATAGTTATGAACATACTAGCTGTGTTACCCGATGGGCTTTGGTGGTAGTGCTTCGATTAAATTGGTTGTATCAGAAGTAGTGCATAACCTAGTACTTTTCTGTATACTAATGCTGTATATAACATATCAATCAGTCAGTCAGTCAGTCATCATCCAATCCGCTATATCCTAACACAGGGTCATGGGGGACTGCTGGAACCAATCCTAGCCAACACAAGGCGCAAGGCAGGAGAAACCCCGGGCAGGGTGCCAGCCCACCGCAGGGCACACGCACACACACAAGGGACAATTTAGGATCGCCAGTGCACCTAAGCAGTATGTCTTTGGGCTATGGGACTAAACCAGAGCCCCCGGACAATACCCACGCAGACATGGGAAGAACATGCAAACTCCACACAGGGAGGACCCGGGAAGCAAACCCAGGTCTCCTTACTGAGAGGCAGCAGTGCTACCACTGCGCCACCATGCCGCCCTATATCTATCATCTATCTCTATATATCTATAGCTATATCTATCAATATATCTATACTGTATATACAGAGAAGGAGAGAGAGAGAGAGATAGAGAGATCTCTTTGTATATCTCTATATCTCTATATCTATATGAATGATGGATGTGAGCAAGTGCTGATAGCGCATTGCCACATCCACCACACCACCTGGATTGGGACCTGAGAGTAACAGGTGACACCTCAGCACCACACTGTTTATATACACACATATACATATATACACACACATATATGCCAAAAAATGCCTCTCAAATAACACAAAGAGTATATGACAAATGTTTTGCCCTAAGTTCGTTTGCAGGGATCGAACCTCGGGTGTCAAAAAGCCCCAGACCTTGCATTATAGAGGCTGGTTCACTTACTTGACATGGTGAAAATCAGAGTATTACATCCATAGATCTTGTAAGTGGTCGACCTGTTGGCAAACATCTACCACACCCTGTCAGTTGCGAGAAGCAGATCATAGACAGACAGGCCAACCAACCACAAGTGTTCCCTCGTAGATGATCACCCAAATAATTAGATTGTGATTTGCCTTTACCTAGCTGTGACGCCTCCATAAAGGAAGGACTGGGGGAGAGAACATGCACAGGGCATTATGTCCCCCAGGAGCACTAGATGGCAGCCCCCCAGGGTTATAGCAGTGCCTCAGATTCCCAAAGAGCTTCATGGGAGATGGAATTCAGTACAGCCCTGTTGAGTTCTGCGAGTCCCACGCAGGAGTGCTACAGGGACTGTGGAGCCCTACTTTGTCATGTTTCTGCCTCACCTGGAAGTGCTTCCGGACCATGCTAATGGGCCACCGGAAGTACTCCCAGGTGCAGGATAAAAGAAGCCTGCTGCCACTGCTCCAGGGTCAGAGTAGGGAGGAAGAGGGAGAAGGCATGCTGGAGGAGGAGTGGAGGTGGAAATACTGAGACAGAGTAAGAGTGAAGAAGAAAAGAATTTTAAATGCTTTACTTGTACTATGTTGGAAAGGTAGGAGCTGGTATATACTTAGTTATACTTACGGTACCTTTCCTGGCCTGGATTACACAGAAGAATAGGAAAAGGGTGTCTCTGTGGGTTGTTTAATCTCCCAGGACTTTAGATAGCAGCAACCCTGGGTATCAGTGCCCATTCAGACACCAGCAGGGAATGCTGGGAATTGTAG
This sequence comes from Erpetoichthys calabaricus, assembly GCF_900747795.2. Classification (NCBI taxonomy): domain Eukaryota; kingdom Metazoa; phylum Chordata; class Cladistia; order Polypteriformes; family Polypteridae; genus Erpetoichthys; species Erpetoichthys calabaricus. The sequence continues at coordinate 185,426,766 of NC_041397.2, read as the reverse complement.
TCCAGTAATGCAGCCCTGCTGGGATCCTTGGGTGCTGCAAGAGGGCGGTACAGGAAGTTACACTCACTACTATTTAGTACTTCTGTACGACCCGGAAGTGCTTCCAACAGGCAAAGCCCTGGTACTGGAAGTACTCCCAGGCCCTCAATAAAAAAGGACCACACATGCCTTGCCCAGGAAATTCGGAGATAAGAGGAAAGAAGGCAACACTCTACTGAAAGAGAGGATTGCAGTGGTGATGGAGAGATGATTTTTGTTTTGTGCTTGGTAAATAAGGTATTTGTGTAATAAAACACCCTTTGTAATTGTCTTGCTCCTTAGCTTTCACTATACACACACACACAATATATATATATATATATATATATATATATATATATATACATATGTGGTTTATGTGGTCCCTGCAATGAACTAAATGTTTTAAGAATTGTAGTAAAATAATACTGTTAACTGTGTACAATGACCACCGCAGTCTATATTATGTCAGTGGGATACCATTTTTCTGAGACACACAGATGATTAAACAAACTAAGGTATACTGTCACTCCTGGCTTGTGTTGTACACAGGACTTGAAGTGGGCTGGTACACTATAGCTGCACTTTCCTGTTTCTGCTTCATGAGCAACAACATAGTGGCTTATTGGTCTGACTCTAAGGGGGCACCCCAGTTCTCACAAATATTGCATGTATTTTACTACCAAGGTAGAATTCCCCCACTCCATTCTTTAAAGTGCTTGTATATAATGCTCACTCAGCAATCCATGGACAAACCCCCCAGGCATGCTCAAATTTGTATGCATTTTAAACTTCATTGCGAGCAATAAGAAGAAGCTGACATAACAATGAGTAGTGTGTGTGCCATTTCATCCTCCACGTCTCTCTCCCCGTAATTTTGACTATGTTGAAGCAACAACTACATTTATAGCCACACTGCCTGGCATACACTCGAACTTTATAATGTTTGATAATCACATGTTCTTTGAGCGTCACCAATCTTTCTTCTTTCCACTTTGCTTCTGCTAGGGGCCTTTATTTGCATTAATTGACAAGCCCCATTTCTCTTTGTGATTCATTCTCAGCGCTCAGCTGAAAAAGGACTGTGCATTAGTATATCCTCTCTAGTATTATAAGCAAACAAAAAACATGGGTCAGCTTGTTTTCTTTCTTCTCTAACATCACCAAATTTCAATCAAATCAGTTTTTAGATTTTGGGAAATCAAAGTTTTTTAGATTTTGGGAAATTTACTCTTTTCTTAGCAGATACCTACTACCTGAGATATACAATCCTGCAAAATTTCTAATTTTTAAGTCAATGGGAAAATGTTTTTGTTGATAAGCAACTCAGTGAATATAATATAATATAATATAATATAATATAATATAATATAATATAATATAATATAATATAATATAATATAATATAATATAATATAATATATCAGTAGGACTATTTCATTACTTGTACTAGTGGATCATCAAGCCACAGAAAGAGTTGAGACTAATTATAAAGCGGCGCTCAAGTGGATTACAACGTCTTGTGCCGCTAATATTTAGTCTGCAATTAATCAAGAATGGTTGCTGCATTGTCTTGATGACTCCAGATCTAATTACTGTAATTTTTTTTCACCCTTTAATGTTCTCATTCAGATTTATTGGTATGTCTTACTCAGCAAAACTCTATTAGGATGTCAGTTCCAAATGACGTGCAAAAAATGTATACAGTATATATAAATTATGCTTACAGAATATGATAGGTTCTCAGATTACAGGCTCATTTAAACATTCTACAATAAGTAGGATGCAAAAACATTTTAAAGAAACCATACAGGACTATATAATCTGACCCCTTTCTTGGGCTGATTTCAGTTTTGTGCCCAGTGCTGCCTCAATCCCACTGCCTGATGATCTTGGCTTGATTTCTGCCTATGCAAACTTTGCTCATTATCCTGACGTCTGTGGATGTTTTTCTCTAGGTCCTTTAGTACTAAACCCTCATCTTAAAGATGTATTTTCAGGATAAAAGGTGACTCTAGATTGTCTATATAAAATGACTGTGGCACTTTGTGTAAGTGTGCCCTGTAAAACAACCAACATATTCAGGTCTGGTACCTACCTTGTTCCCAGTGCTGCCAAGACTGGCACCAGGTCCCCACAATCCTGAGGATTGGTTGATGGATGATATAGTCAATTCTGATACATCATGTTTTATTTATTTAAGTATAAAACAAAAATAATAAAATTGAATGTTTTAAAGACTTTTCTTTAATTTGCAGTGCACAATTAAAAAAAAAAAATTTTGTTTTGAACTTATTTCAAATTTAATCATGGGAACTTGCACTGGACTGGCTGCTTTTAACGACTACTACTGTATCACTTAATAACCATATACAAGGAAAGCAGGATCTTTTCATGATCAATGTATGCTTCCTTTCCTTACCAAGTTCAGAAATATTTTATTTGCAAACCATTTATCCTAGTGCTTTAATAAAGAATGTTCTGTACTTAACCCAGAATGGGTACAAAGCCTGCATGCAAAACATCACTAGTTACATATACTTCCTAAAACCTGACAGTTCTGATTTATCTTTATATTGCTCTACTACATAAAGTAAATTTCACTGACATTATTCGAAATGTCATTTCTTTGTACACAGCAGGAACAGCGAACATTATTTAAAACGGTATTTCAATTAAAAATTATAAATGTCTCAACTCTCAGATACTTCCAAATTACATTTTTCTCATTAAGGATTGTACTTTTCATGTATAAAAATATTAAATGATACTGACATCAAAGGGAAACATATACTCTATGAATTAACTGATTCATAGGGGTTTCCCAAAAAAATTTCAGTACTTTCTATACTTCAGTCTGTATTAACAGGCGAGAGCTGCAATTTATTTTGTGGTTAACTTGAAATGTCCTGTTTGCTGCTGCACTGCTGCAGAATAATCAGTTGTTTCTTGCATGTGCAGTTAGCCCTCAAAATGGAGTCATGTGGTAATGCGTACTTTAAACATCTTCTGGTGGTGAAAGAACAAACATTTGCAAGCAGTTGAAAAGCATATAGGAGACAGTGCTGTTGATAAATCCCCTGCCAGACTATGGACTTCATAAACTGTAGGTTTTGAGAAAGGTCAAGTTGAACTTTGCTCTAGCCAGCCCACACTATCTAGGTTGTTTAACATGCTGATGAACACATCAATGGAGAACTAACAAATTATGACCAGAGCACTTGTAACTGATCTCTCTGGATCCAGTGGGAGTGTGAACAACTTTGATTCCATACGATATTGAAAAGAGGGGTTACATGAAGCTTAACCAAATCAAATCAGATTGTCACATACAAATTATACATACAGTACAATATGTAGTGAAATGCTTAGTTGCTCAACTCCAATGACTGTGCCTTTAAGAAGATTATTAAAAGACAAAAATCAGTAATTCATAATTTTAAAATGTCAAAATCATTAACAGAATTTTAAATGTGTGATAAATAAAACTAAATAACTTAATGTAAGAGAATTAACAATAGGGCACTTTATTTCAAGGTGCACTTTATTCGAGGTGCAGATAGACTATGAAAAAACCTCCTCCTCATTCTCCCTAAGCTGGACTTTAGGCAGCAGTACTGTTTCCCTGACCACAGCACAGAAAAAAAGCCAGTTGTTGGGATGGTTGGTATCTTTGATAACTTTCTTTGGCCTGGTCTGACATTGATGTTGTAGGTGTCCTAGAAGTTAGGCAGTGCACATTCAGTAATGTGTTCAGATGACCACACCAGTGCCATGCAGTCCTGCTGTGTGCTGCTCCCAAACCAGGCAGTAATCATTCCTATCAGGATACTTTCAATGAATATGGAGAGGCATCTGAGGTGATAGAGACATTGTCATGCCTTTTTTATCAAGGTTTTGGTGTGTTTGGACCAGGCTAGATCCTCTGTGATGTGGACACCGAGGTAACTGAAACTGGCCACTCTCTCCATTAATACTGAGAGTGTGGTACTGCCTCTGCAATTTTCTCCCAAAGTCCACAATTTTTCTTTGTCTTGCTGACATCCTTAAGTAGAATTTTGTCCCGATAGTAGTGTAACAGACTCTGCACTTCATCCAGTTAAGTCTGCTCATTGTTACTAAATATCAGGCCTACCACAGCTGTACCATCAGCAAACGTGACAATGATATTAGAGTTATGTGCAACCATGCAGTCATGTGTGTAGAGAGAGTTCAAAAACAGTCATGTGGAGCACCTGTGTTGAGAGTGAGGGATGATGAGGGCATGGGCACCCACTTGAACTACCTGGGGGTCTGCCTATCAGGAAGTTAAAAATCCAACTGCACAATGAAGTGCTCAGATATAGGTCACTGAACTTGGTGATGAGATTAGAGGGGTTTTCTGTGTTAAATGCGTCACAAAACTGTGTATAGAAGTGTATTCAAATTTGTTCTTCTGTGATTAGGGTAATAATAAAGGCTTTTGTCAGGGATTGTCACTAGGGAAGAAACATGTGGCTATTGCTTTGAGGCAGTGACCAAAAGTTAATCAAAACATGTGCCTTAAAAAAAAGACATTTAAGGTTACTTACTTAGCAGGCAGTGCCATGGATACCATTATTTGGAATGCAGAAGGGGTAGTTTTTGTAGACATTACACTACACAGTCATACCAGTAACTCAGATCTGTACATTCACACTAAGAGATTTAATCTTCACACAAAAATTGTCTTGAAACCGTTCTTCAGTGCAACTACACTTAACAACACAAGTTTGAAAACAAAGGAAATCATCACAAATCTTGTTTGTTCTATTCTTTCTGATCCACCATACAGACCAAATCTTGCTTTGAGGTTTCCATTTGTCTGGTGTATTCGGGCGCCAGCAATCAGAAGGTTGCCGGTTCAAATCCTGTAAATGTCAGAAGTGACTGTACTCCGTTGGGCCCTTGAGCAAGGCCCTCACACTGTTCCAGTGTGGTGCTGAGGTGTCACTTGCTGCACTCAGGTCCTAATCCAGGTGGTTCGTCATTTTGTAGGGCACAGCAATGTGCTATCAGCGCATGCTCCCAACCTCTCTGAGTATTTGAAGATGCCATCCATGGTAGGAAAGTGATAGCAACCTTTTTAAAGAAGTGCATGTAAGTGCAGAATTTTATAGTTTTCCCTATGAGTACATTCAAACAATTTTATAAAAAAAGGCTATTGCAGAGGTTTCTAAGCTACTCATAAATATAGCAATACACTAAAGGATAATTGTACTGGTGTCCAGATTTTAACAAGGTTTAACCAGGGCAGTAGCCAGGGTTCCCAAAATTAGCATTAATTTGCTGGGTTCACCAGTGACCTTGTGTGTTTAATTTTTTTCTGAAAATTTGCCATTTGGCCAGGTTAGGCAAATGTGTTTTTCCTCAGTGCCCCATCATTCTTTGCAAGGCTAGTTTTACAAGTGTTGCACATTCCTGGGTGGTTCTGGGATAGACTGATAAGCCAATAACCAATGTGATTGCTCCAAAACAACAAACAAATATGGCATTGTGGCAAGATGGTAAATATTTGGTACTAGTCATTTCACCATAGAATGATACAAGCTAAAAATGTATGCATGCTGTAAAATTCAGGTGTGTTCAGTGTCTTTGTTAACCGAAATGAAAATCAGAGCATTTTACATTTTTTGGTTACTTCAAAGAGTCAGTTAGCAAATTTCTTTATGAAGTATTTTTGTAACAATTAGTCATATTAAAAAAAAATAGTGATAACAGAATGTGATTACATGTATTAGTCTATATGAAACACATTTTTAACAGCACTTTACAATGTCATGTAGTTTAAAACTGAGCATAAATAGTAGTTCAGGAGCATTCATACACAGAAAATTTGATTTCAAGAGATGTGAAAATGGCATTGATTTATAGCAAAAAGGGACAGCATTTTCATTTTTGTTCTGTTTTGTTGCACTCAAATCATTCTTTTCTCTTTTCTGCTTTATGTCCCAGTGCAACTCTTAAAACACATAGAAAACCTTTGGACGGTTTACCCAGATTTACTCTTCCAGTTTCCTTGGGTACTTCTCCCTCTTGTAGGTCAGACATGTGACCTCTGTTGCCCTTTTAGATTGGTCACCCCAATTTTGTTGGGTAGACCTTGCTGTTTTAGCCAGGTGCATTGTTTCTTTTTTGACAGTGAGACAGTGTCCTCTATGAGAGAAAGAGAGACTTCTCACTGCCTGTAAAGCCTTTGTGATACAATGTGACTGTGCCATACAAGAAACTGGCGTTTTCCCTGGAAGCATCGACTCATTTTTATGAATCAGGGCTACTTGGATCCCTACATTAATACCAGAGCCCTTTTCACACTGGAGTTTGATTTCTATACCCAACCTGACTTCAGTCGTCCCAGCTGCACCTACTGCAATTTTAGATTCAGACACGTTTAAAGTAGGCACTGCATCTCTTATAAATGTTGGAATTGTGACTGCTTAGTTCCCTTTATTTAAAATTTAGTGTATTGCTTATTTTTGTATTGTCATGACCAAAATTTCACACAATAATGCAAAAGTTGTCTTACTAACATACTTCATATTATGCTCATGATGTTCCTAGATATGTATTTAGCAGTTGCTAAAGTGCTTGTTTTTGGTGAGGTCACCAAGTCGTGATAAGAAGCTGAAGGATATATCACATTTTTAAAATTTTTTTTTTTAAAGTCAGCTTAATGTCTATCCACTTTATTTTATGAAGTGTTTCAGAGGATATGGATCCTTCTCCAACAGGCATGAAAGAGAACCTTACTAATACCAGTAAATTGCTAGATAAAAATAAAGAACACTGACACACCGGAGCAATTTATTGCCAGCAACCAGTCTATCAGATTTTTAGACAACAAAAAAAAAATCTTTACAATCCATGAAAGGGATCAGAATCCAAGAAAGCCACACAGATACAGGGACAATATCCACACTTCTGTCATTCATAGCTCAAAATCTAATTTCAGACCCCAGTTTTCAGAGAAAATATGTTGTTATATACTATACTGTTATCATGCAGAAGTATCATTGTCTCTCAATTACTACACAAATTTTTTCTGAACATCTATTTTTCTGCAGAAAGATGTAAACAAAGTCACCTTGTGTGAAATGATAAGTAAAAGTCAAAGTAAATATTTGTCTTTTGACCAGACCAGAGTCCCTAGACTAAAGCCTCCCACATAAACATCTCTCTATCAAACAGTATAATGGGGGTCTAAGAACTATGAAGTTACTTGCTATATCCCTATAAAACTCAATTGCACTATAATGATACACTGGATATTTTATTAGTATTATATGCCATCCTCTAAGTCCTTCTGATCATTGTTTGCTGTCTCGGGATATTTACTTATTGATAATCTCAATTAATAAATACAACAAAAAATACATAAGAATTATTAACAGATTGTTGACTATGATATAATGCAAAAATGTGTAATTGCACAAAAGGTAATAGGTAGATGGAAATATGCTCCCTTTATTTTGCAAAACTGCAGTACATCATATTTTGATTTCTTTTTGTAATTACCAATAAATGTCTGACAAAATTGAAAAGTGCAGTATTTTTATTTGTAATTTCATCTATTGTCACATACTTAAATAAAAAATGGTCAGTGTGAGAAAATACCTGCCAAGAACTTTTTGAAATGAACTAAATGAAATTCTCATGAAGAAGGAAATACTTTACTGACAGGCATGTATAATTTCACTATGCATTAGCACTGACAGTGTCAGATGATGGGTACAGCACTTTAGAGACATGAACACAGACATTGCCAGTGAGCTCCACAGCACACGCACATTGAGAATTGATCCATAACTGTTAAAGAAACAAGGCATTGCTGCAGTCGCAAGACTGAAGCAGAGTTGTACAACATTTAAATCTTTAAACTTCCAGAAAGGTGATAGAAATGCATTGATCATGATGGGAATTTTGAAGAGAAGTGAACAAAAGTTATGCACAGTATATAAAATGGAAAAGTAGTTATACTTTTCAACCAGTTGAACAATGGCTTCCTTTACTACATTGTTTGCTCTAAAATGAATCAGCTTTTTTGGACATTTAACATTTTAGTCATTACAGCTCTCCATACAAGCATAATATTTCATCCTCCTAACTCCTATCCAGAAAGAATGGTTCTTCCTGCTTAAACACTTAAAATGACTACTTATCTTACTTTTTTATGTTGTACCCCTTCAACAATTTCTTGCCCCTACAAAACTGAAGAGACACCCTCAAAATAGCTTAAATCCATTCAAAACACTTTGGCACCTGAAAAAAAAATTTGTTTTGTAGACCTGTGAAATCAAAGCCCAGATAAACTTTGCAAAAAAGGTATACACAGTCTACTACAACCATGTAGAAAAATGTATTATGGTCTGATGAGACCAAGGTTGAATAACATAGCACATCATCAAAAGAATACTATACCCACAGTAAAGGGTGGCTAGGCAGCATCATGCTTTGGGGCAGTTTTTCTTCAACTGCAACTGCGGCTTTAGTCAAGGTAGATGGAATCATGAATAGTTCCAAATATCAGTCTATTTTGGCACAAAACCTTCAAGCATCTGCTAGGAAGATGAAGATGAACTTCACCTTTCAGCATGGCAACAGCTCAAAGAATGTACCAAAGGGGCAAAAATCACCAAGTCTAGATGTGCCAAACTGATAGACTTTTACCCAAATATACTGAGTGCTGTAATAAAATCAAGGTATTTCAACTAAGTGTGTAGACCTTTTATATTCACTGTATGTGGCATTTCTCCAATTTCTACTCTTTGTAATCCAAATTGTAGTTTCTAAAGCTATTGCTTTGCATTTTGTGACATACTGGGCAAATTAAATGTATTACTTTACTAGCAAAATACCCGCGCTTCGCAGCGGAGAAGTAGTGTGTTAAAGAGGTTATGAAAAAAAAAGGAAACATTTTAAAAATAACGTAACATGATTGTCAATGAAAGCCCGTTTCACTCAGTAAGTCTTATGTGTGTGTTTATGTATGTGTGTATATATATGTAGATGTGTATATGTAGATATGTATATATATGCATATGTATATAAATGTTTATGTGTGTGTGTATATTATATATATAATATATATATATATATATATATATATATATATATATATATATATATATAAAAGCTGCGGTGGGTTGGCACCCTGCCCAGGATTGTTTCCTGCCTTGTGCCCTGTGTTGGCTGGGATTGGCTCCAGCAGACCCCCGTGACCCTGTGTTCGGATTCAGCGGGTTGGAAAATGGATGGATGGATGGATATATATAAAAGACAGCAACAGTTATAACAATGACAACACAATTACATTGACAATCATGTTACGTTATTTTTAAAATGTTTCCTTTTTTTTTCATAACCTCTTTAACACACTACTTCTCCGCTGCGAAGCGCGGGTATTTTGCTAGTATATATATATATATATATATACATATACACACATACATGCAGTTTTAATAACACAGAAATCAATATAAACATTAACATCATTATCATATGAGAATATGAAGTAATATATAAGAAGCACATTTTATATAAATATAAATTATTAAACAGTAAAATCTTCTTCTGTAATTTGGTACCGTGGCAATTTGTTTGTCTGTCCAGGATTTTAAATGACCTGTAGCTCGCAAACCGTTTCACCTATACACTTGAAATGTGGTACACATATAGTACGTCACGTCTACTATCCGCTTTATGGGTGATGATTGTTTTAGTCTTTTTATCTTTATTTTATTTTATTGTAGAATCAACTCCTATCTGCGCACAGCAGGGCAGCCGTGGGCGGATGCGTATGGTGTATTCACTCCATGTTATCGTGCATTGCGCTGTCAGTGGTATTTTGATAAAAGAATTTGAACAACATATAAGAACTACTGCAGTGCCTTCGGGTATGCGTCATTTTTTGTTTGCCCATTACATGCTTAAATGTATACATTTTTTGGTGCACGTACCCGAGAACACGCGACATATAACCGAGCGTGGGAGAAGCATGGATTTTAAACACGCGTTGAGTTGATCTGCTGGTCTCCCTCATGGAATAACTGGTAATGTTTGACTAAAATCTACAGCGAGTAAAACGACATTACCTCCTATTTTTTTTTTTACGATCTCTGAGATCTTGCTTTTTTCGGTTCAAGGCTTCATAAGCTCTTTTATGTTGTATGGTGTACTTATCCCAAACTATCATCTTTGAATGTTGCAAGACTTTCGCCTTGTATGTAGATCGGGGTAATTACATTCATTGCATTCCTAGTCTGAATCACAATGTGATTGTATGGGTGGTTACCTGGCACTGTAGGGTTGCCATCCGTCCTTTAAAATACGGAATCGTGCCGCGTTTGAGAATGAAATTGCGTGTCCCGTTTTGAATCAATACTGGACGGGATTTATCCCGTATTTTTTTAATCATTTTTTTTTTAAAGCAGCGTCTCATGCAAATCATCCCACACGCATTTTATGAAGATGCCTCCTTTCCTACTTTTGATTGGGTAATACTTGATGTGATCGTTAGTTTGATTGGTGTTTTTAACTGTCCAGTGAGGAGGGCGTGTCTTTTAAGTACAGTCTGCAAAGTGTTGGCACTGAGATGTGGCGTCAGCGCCATACTTGAAGCCCCTAACGTTGCGGTCAGCAAGTCGGCTAACATCCGCCATGTGCCATCTTTCAGTTGCGAGAAGCAGATCATAGAATGGTTGAAACTGTTGCCCCTAACGTTGCGCCACGGCGTGTGGTTCGTTTATACCTCGTGTGTTCTCATTAAACTTTTATCTCGCGAATATGTTATTGCAATCCGCAGCGGGAGCGTTTCTATAAACTTAATTTAAACTTACGTTTTACACCGTGCTTTCTTTCCCTTATGAACATGCTTGTATGCTTAACTCGCTCCGTTCTCAATTGTTTAATTAATTTTTTGCTCTTAGCTGTTCGCGGCTCTTCCTCCATTTCCCCCTACTTCGTTCTTTTATCTCGCAAATATGTTATTGCAATCCTTAACGGGAGCGTTTCAATAAACTGATTGAAAATAGTTTTGCATTTACCTTTTTAGTAAAAGGCGAGCTTTTAAGCCTGAGAAATCAGCCCGTAAATGCACACGTTTAATTGCACATGTGTTAATATGTATGGTTACACAGTATTAAAAGACAGTGAACAACGTCAGTTACCTTTGTTCCCGCGTTTGATAAAAGGTGAGCTTTTAAGCCTGAGAAATCACCCCGTAAATGCACATGTTTAATTGCACATGTGTTAATATGTATGCTTACACAGTATTAAAAGACAGTCAAAAATTAACGTCATTTACCTTCGTTCCCGCGTGTGACTCGTGCTGTAAATCTCTTCCTTGTTTTTAGTTCACGTGATTACGTAGGAGGCGTGATGAAGCGATACGTGACTCCGCCTCCTCCATTACAGTGTATGGACAAAAAATATGTTCCAGTTATGACCATTACGCTTTGAATTTCGAAATGAAACCTGCCTAACTTTTGTAAGTAAGCTGTAAGGAATGAGCCTGCCAAATTTCAGCCTTCCACCTACATGGGAAGTTGGAGAATTAGTGATGAGTGAGTCAGTGAGTCAGTCAGTCAGTCAGTGAGGGCTTTGCCTTTTATTATTATAGATAAAAATACTAAAATAAGTATAGTGCATGTGAAATAACCAAGCACTCACATAACAAAGTTGCTTTCTATACTATGTATTAATATCAAAATCTGATAACTGTTTCATGTAGGAAAGTTGCTTAATGCCTTATATAAGTGGCATAGCACATTTTATGCCATGTTAAAGGAGCTATATTATTAGAGGATTCATTAATAGAGGTATCTATATATATAATTCACTAAGCTGACAGGGCAAGCAAGACAACCATGGGATACGACGACAACTCACAGAGCCACGCCCACCAACTCTAAGAATTCACTAAGTCCATGACAAGCAAGACGCACACAAGACAGAGCCACGCCTGCCAACTCACAGAACCCCTCCCACCAACAATTCGAGTGAGTGCGAAAGCATTTGCCAAGAATGTTTTCCTTAATCAAGAACGAAAGTCAGAGGTTCGAAGACGATCACATACCGTCGTTGTACCGACCATAAACGATAACGACTGGCAATCCAGTGGCGTTATTCCCATGACCTGCCGGGCAGCCGACTGGGTAACCAAAGTCTTTGGGTTCCGGGGGAAGTATGGTTGCAAAGCTGAAACTTAAAGGAATTGACAGAAGGGCACCACCAGGTGTGGAGCCTATCGCTTCATTTGACTCAACACAGGAAACCTCACCCAGCCCGGACACGGAGAGGATTGACAGATTGATAGCTCTTTCTCCATTCTGTGGGTGGTGGTGCATGGCCGTTCTTAGTTGGTGGAGCGATTTGTCTGGTTAATTCCGATAACGAACAAAACTCCCTCCTGCTAAATAGTTACGTGACCCCGAGCGTTTGGCATCCAACTTCTTAAAGGGACAAGTGGCGAGGAATTCCCAGGAAGTGCGGGTCATACGTTCGCACTGATTAAGTCCCTGCCCTTTGTACACACCCCCTGTCACTACTACCATGGTCGGGTGACTTGGTGGATTATATATAGAAAAGCAGCCGGAACCACAAAGAACACTGAAACGTCAACGTGGCTCAGAGGTGCATGTGGACTGTAACAGAGACAAATGCGACTGAGGCAGTGTTTGGAAAATTAAACGTCAACGCGACTCACAGGTGCATGTGGACTGTACACAGACGAAAGCGACTCAGGTGAGGAGTTGGGGGCGGGCACATGAGTGACACCCCCCGTCGCTACTACCATGGTCGGGTGACTTGGTGGATTATATATAGAAAAGCAGCTGGAACCGCAAAGAACAATGAAACGTCAACGTGGCTCAGAGGTGCATGTGGACTGTAGCAGAGACGAAAGCGACTCAGGTGAGGAGTTGGGGGCGGGCACATGAGTAGGCAGTGTGTACTAAACGATGACTAAGAGATGACTAAGAAATCAGCAGACTAGAATGATGGGGGGGCTGGGGCGGAATGGGCGTCCTTACCCTCTCCCCCCGTTCCGCCCTCCACGCCCGAGTGCCGTATAGCCCCATCCCTCGCTCTGGCAGGTGGAGGCGCAACGGCAGTCCTACAGTTTTCAGTCACTGACAATTGTACGTTGCCCTCTCCAGAGTTCCATCTTTTAATTCACCTACAGTCGTATCCTCAAACCCACCCCATTTGGGTGTCTTTCAGGAAGTATTCACCCATCAATACATAATTATGCGGTGTATGCTACGCCGCGGGTTGGCTAGTTACTGCATAATGAAAGAGCGCAGATTTGGAAAATGAATGAATTCATGGATGTGTAATGTAAACTTTAGATATACTGCAATATAAACTAAATATACTGTACCCACTAGGAAGTATTTTTGATTATTATTATTATTAATATATGAAGCAACATGGCTTTGCAAACTGGGCTTCTATCTTCATTTGGTGTAATGCCAACAGCACTACAGAACAGTTACATGTATTAAACAAAATGAAGGTACCAAAATAATAAAGGATATGGAAAGCAAGAACACCCCTTATAGGCTTTGCTAAATGGGCTCTACACCGGTATTCTGAAGGACACTCCCCTTACTCTTTTTTCACTTTAGTAAATGTTCACCTCACTCTATTCTCAAACCTAGGCTAAAGGCTCCTGTGGCATTTCTTGAGATCACATCCAGAGTCAGGAGCAGCCATCAGTATCAACAAGGCCACCAGGCTAGGCCTACATGTATTGGGTCCAGGTTTTAAAGGTAGCTTCAGGGGCAGACTTACTTTCAGTGTGGCAACACAGTCCCTTTTGTTCAAGTCAGGGATAATGTTTTGCCTCCTAGAAAACTAAAGATGTTACTGTCTCACCTACAATTAGTCTACTACTAACCCACACAACTTGCATAGCGATACGGTAAGCAAAGCAGGCAATTGCCTGGGGCTCCAAATTGGATGTGGGCTTCCATTTACATAGATACTCATTACAATGACAAAACTGTAGGACCCCCCCCCCCCCTTGAAGTAGAGTATCAATAAACTATGATAACACAGTTGGAAACCCCCCAAAGAAGGCACCAATCACCATTGCTAGAGTGTGATTGTGATAAACATTCTTTTAGTAACATTAAATGTTATCAGTGCCATTTTCACAAATCATAAAGAGGAAAAAAAAACACACAACACACAAAAACGAAAGGAAAAGAAGAAGCAGGACAGTGGGAAGTGATAGACAGTCTGTACTACTGATTCAAATAGGGTAATTAGAGGGGGTTATAATTAAACTGCAGAATCAAAAACACAGAATCACACACTCTGGACAAACCTATAGAGTATTTAACATAAAAAAAAGAAAATAGCTGATTACTTTTTCGCTCCAGATAAGTTATTGAATCCATCAGTAAATCAAAATTAAAGCCGGAATAAAAGGCCAATATCTGACTAGAAGAAGAAACCAAAGTCTATTGTCCAGCTAGCATTGAAAACTTTAATTCAAGCATCTTGCATTGAACCAGCTGAATTTCAAAGGCACAGAAGCAACTGAAATCTAGACAATGATGAAACTGCCACTAAGCACAAATTTGATTTGTTTTCTTCTGGCTAAGGACACGTTTATATGTGGTATATTCCAATTCTTGCAGCATGTACACCTTAGGGTTAGACTCGCAAACACCGATTTTGAAAGTTTCAGTAATAACTAATTACTAATGTTATTAATTAATTAGTAATGTTTCTGATGTAGGTGAGGGGACGCTGACGCACACATGTTGTTGCCGCTCCTCCCTGTTAACAACACTTTTCGCAAAATTCACCTTAATTCTACACTTTCTTATGCTTGTTTTATTTCTTTTATTGTACGTATAGTTCGTGGATACAACTGACTCGAATTGCATGGATTTGGCTTAATATTTACAGATTTTATGGACTCTACTTTGACTGTGAACAGCTGAGTCTGTGGATCACGGGACGAAACCTACGAACATTTCTTTGTACCTGGCGATCTAGGACCTCGGGATTATCTGTCTCCGTGATTATATTCGCTATGTTAATCTGCTCCCGTTTCATCTTACAGTACTCTACGATCACGCCTGAAATTACCAAATGTTACTGTTTGTGGCTGTGTATTGGAACCTCCAAATCCTGCTACCTCCTCCTGCTATGCTTTCTGCTGCTTGCTATCGCTGCTCATGTATGCTAACACACCCGCCTGTCCTACCAGTTCCGCTGTGCTGTGCTGCTTCTCCACTGGTATTCAGATAAGTATTGCCCAGTATCATGCTAAAATATTCACGACAAACTCCTTCTTATTAAACAGTTAGTCCAGAGCAAATGGTCTGACTGGAACATCAGTATTTTGCAGTGCCCGAAATATGTACATTGCGGGTCAGGTCGCCGCCATCACCGGGCTGCGAATGAAAAGACCACTGGCAGCATTTGCTCAGGAATAAGCCGTCCTTCTCATGGCCCTGGAAATAGAAGTGTCAGTGTGCCAAATTTACATTATGTGGAAATAAACCCTGATCAAGGCTCTGTGCAAAAAGAAGACTCATTAACTAATGTTGCACTGTTTAACTCGAGATCTCTTAATGGCAAAGCATTGGTGCTGTCAGAACTCATCACTGACACCAAACTTGATATTCTGTGTTTAATGGAGACTTGGAAAAAAACCAAACGAATTTATGTCTCTCACGGAGGCGACTCCACCTGGTTTCACTTTCCACACAGAGCCTTGCAGCTCAAGACAAGGCGGTGGGCTTGCAGTAATTGTCAGAGCAGACTTAAACATCACACGAATCCCAATTGGCTGTCCATTGTCTATTGAGTGCCTGGCTCTTAAACTAATAACGGAATCAGGTCCTGTCTCACTCATTGTTCTTTATCGTCCCCCAAAATACAATGCATCCTTCTTATCCAATCTGATTCAACTTTTGACCCACCTAAGCTCTTACTCCCAGAGAATTATCCTTCTCGGTGATTTCAACATCCATATTGACATTACTACATCTAAACTGAGAAATGAATTCTTATCCTTACTGGACTGTTTTGACTTGACACAACATGTTGATTTTCCCACCCACTCTGGTGGTCATATATTGGATCTGATCTGCACTTCTGGACTATCCGTTGCCAACATTTACAGCACTGATTTGGGACTCTCTGACCATAAAGCAGTATTTTTCACTGTCTCACTGCCTTTCCCTCCTCTTACCTGTAAATGACAAATTTCTTACAGAAACCTTAAAAAAATCTGTTCTTCTATCCTTTCTGGATCCACTTCTGATCTTTTACTGTCTGCACCTATTCCGTCAACACTAGATTGTCTTGTTGACCACTATAACTCAGCCCTTCATTCAGCATTAGATAAAACAGCTCCTTTAAAACATAAGGAGGTTTCCTTTAAACGTTCAGCTCCTTGGTATAATTAAGAATTGCGATCTATGAAAGCAGCTGGCCGATGCCTTGAGAGAGTGTCACGTAAGACTGGCCTCACTGTTCACATCCAGGCTTTCTCTGACCACCAAAGAGCTTACAGAGAAGCACTAACTGCTGCTAAGAACACCCATTATGGCAGAATAATAGAAAGTGGCCATGATAACCCTCTTCTACTGAAGTCTGAGGAATTCCTCCACTTTTTCCGTAACAAAATTAAAGATTTAAATAATTCAACTAACATAAATACATCATCTGTTTATATCTCTCCCTGTTTTCCCACTCCATCCAGCTCCTTCTCTAAGTTCTCACCAGTCACATCTGCATTTGTTAATAACCTGCTTTGTAAAATGAGGCCGCTTGTGTACTGGACCCCATCCCCAGCACACTACTTAAATCCTGCCTTCATGCCATAATCCCGACTGTTACAACAATAATAAACTCAACCGTCGACACTGGGTTTGTACCGCTCACTTTTAAAATTGCTTCTGTAACCCCAATGTTAAAAAAGTCTGGTCTTGATACTGACAATCTTAACAATTTCTGGCCTATTTCCCACTTACCTTTCCTGTCAAAAGTTCTCGAGTGTGTTGTAGCTTCCCAACTCACCAAATTACTTAACTTCTAATAACTTGATGGAACCCGTTCAGTCTGGTTTCAAGGCGCGGCACAGCTGTGAAACTGCTCTGGTACGGGTAACCAATGATTTGCTTATGGCAGCAGACTCTGGACAAACCAGCATATTAATTCTATTAGACCTCAGTGCAGCATTTGACACTGTCAGACATGACATTCTACTGTCCAGAATGGAGAACATGCTGGGTATTTCTGGCACTGCCCACCAGTGGTTCAAGTCCTATCTGACTGATAGACAAGAGTTTGTTAGTCTTGGTAACAGCAGGTCCAGCTCAGCTTCAGTCACACAAGGAGTTCCTCAGAGCTCTGTCCTCGGCCCTCTTTTCTTCTGTATTTACATGCTTCCCCTTGGCCATATTATCCATAGCTATGGACTGGGTTATCATTTTTATGCATATGATACTCAACTCTGCTTCAATGTTAAAAGTGAAACTTCATCAGAGCTTTCTCAGCTCACAACCTGCCTTAGTGATATTAAAACCTGGATGGAGCAGAACTCTTTAAAATTAAATTGCAACAAAACTGAATTCCTGCAAATTGGGACTAAAATGCAACTTAATAAAATTAGCTCCTTCCCAGTCCATCTTGGCGTTGATCTCATCAGACCTGCCTCTACTGTAAAGAATCTTGGTGTCATTTTTGATTCCTCCCTCTTATTCCGCCCACATAATTCACCTTAAGAAACTTTCTTACTTTCACCTCCGTAACATATCACGTGTTCACTCCTTCCTCTCCTTCTCTAATGCTTTTATCACATCCCACATCGATTATTGTAATTCCATACTGGAAGGTGCCCCTTCTAATCTTATATCACAGCTCCAGCTTATTCAAAACTCAGCTGCAAGAGTCCTTACTTGAAACAGCAGCAGCGAGCACATCACACCCATCCTGCTCCGTCTTCACTGGCTTCCTGTGTCTTACAGAATCGAATATAAAATCCTACCAATAACTTACAAAGCCTTAAATAACCTCGCGCCAAACTACATCAGTGACCTTCTCCATCACTATGTGCCTGCCCACTAAGGTCCTTTGATACTGGTAATCTTGTTGTGTCCCACACTGATCTACACTCCATGGGTGACAGGGCCTTCAGCTGTATAGCGCCCAGACTCTGGAATGACCTACCAAAATTAATTAGATCAGCTGACTCCATTAATTCTTTTAAAAAACAACTCAAAAGTCATCTGTTCAGGAAGGCTTTTAGCTCTACTTGAATTTATTACCCTTCTCTCAGTTTACTTCTCTGTCAAGATGCTCATGTAACCTGTATGTGTGTGTGCAAGACCATCAATTATGTTGTCTGTTAGGCTTTTTTTCTCTGAATTCACTGTCATAATCTTCTTTATTTATTTACCTGGTTTGTACAATGCTATATACTGTATACCCTGCCATTCTTTCTTATATTCTGTAAGTGCCTTGAGCATGGGAAAGGCGCTATATAAATAAAATTTATTATTATTATTATTAACTTTATGAGCCAATTTTTGTTTCTATCATCTATGGGGGAGAAATGAAAGCTTTAGATTCGTCAAAAATATCAACCCCCAAGTTTTCAACAGATTGATGTTTTAGGGTTCCTGGATGCCAGAAACATCAATATCTCAATGATGGATGTGTTTGTGTGTTTCAGTTTCCTGAGGATGGTCTAGAGATAAAACGGCTGGAAGGAAAAATACCAAACTCGAAACTCAAGCCAGTCATAAGATGATGATTAGTTTTTAAGTCAAATCGTGCAAGAGAAAGAGGCACTCTAGAGGAACCCTCAAATACTGTACTTCTGCAATTAATTATGAATTCTTCTTATCAAATTGCTATCATAATGACCTATTTTATGATCAGAAAGATCAGCGTCAGAGCGGTAAATAATTACTGAAATGTTATAGAATAGTTTGGATAACTTGGTTCCTACGGTGCAAAGCCTACTGATGCTCATGTCCAAATTTTTTAATTTATATTAGGTGCACTTATTTTATTTAAATGTGAAATTTGTATTTATTTTTTATGTACATCTTACATTTATGTTGCATTTTTATTTGCTTTTTTCACTTTATTATTATTTTTCTATTTTCTATACAAATGTAAAATTTATTGTGTGGTTTAATGTATACATTTTTTACAGAATTAAAATAAAATATTTCTATTTATCAACTTCTCCCTTTTGATCTTATTAATTTAGACTTTGCACTATTGAAATGGTAATAAATTTCACCTTGTTGAGACTCGGGTCAGGGTGTGTTGGAGTGTGTAATAGAGTTTTTTTGTACTCCAAGTGACAGGGAATATCACCTCCGAGCAGTCCCTGTCTATCCTCAGCATCCTAAAGCTGTTTGCCAAAGGCCATTGTAGGCCTCCTTTTTAACTCAGGGACTTTCCTTTGGACTTTCTATTGCTCTTGCCTCTGGCAATCCCTTGTCAACTAGACAACCTTCAAAAACAGGCAGAATTTTACAAGTTATTAGTTATTCAGGGGGGTGTTTTGATCCTAGTAAATATCAACCCATTCTACTATTTTTGCTTTTGTAGTTTTGTGATATGCCTAATGAACATCATACAGTGCATCCGGAAAGTATTCACAGCGCATCACTTTTTCCACATTTTGTTATGTTACAGCCTTATTCCAAAATAAATTAATTTTTTTCCTCAGAATTCTACACGCAACACCCCATAATAACAACATGAAAAAAGTTTACTTGAGGTTTTTGCAAATTTATTAAAAATAAAAAAATTGAGAAAGCACATGTACATAAGTATTCACAACCTTTGCCGTGAAGCTCAAAATTGAGCTCAGGTGCATCCTGTTTCCCCTGATCATCCTTGAGATGTTTCTACAGCTTAATTGGAGTCCACCTGTGGTAAATTCAGTTGACTGGACATGATTTGGAAAGGCACACCCCTGTTCCCACAGTTGGCAGTTCATGTCAGAGCACAAACCAAGCATGAAGTCAAAGGAATTGTCTGTAGACCTCCGAGACAGGATTGTCTCGAGGCACAAATCTGGGGAAGGTTACAGGAAAATTTCTGCTGCTTTGAAGGTCCCAATGAGCACAGTGGCCTCCATCATCCGTAAGTGGAAGAGTTCGAAACCACCAGGACTCTTCCTAGAGCTGGCCGGCCATCTAAACTGAGCGATCAGAGGAGAAGGGCCTTAGTCAGGGAGGTGACCAAGAACCCGATGGTCATTCTGTCAGAGCTCCAGAGGTCCTCTGTGGAGAGAGGAGAACCTTCCAGAAGGACAACCATCTCTGCAGCAATCCACCAATCAGGCCTGTATGGTAGAGTGGCCAGACGGAAGCCACTCCTTAGTAAAAGGCACATGGCAGTCCACCTGGAGTTTGCCAAAAGGCACCTGAAGGACTCTCAGACCATGAGAAAGAAAATTCTCTGGTCTGATGAGACAGAGATTGAACTCTTTGGTGTGAATGCCAGGCATCACGTTTGGAGGAAACCAAGCACCGCTCATCACCAGGCCAATACCATCCCTACAGCCCCAGTGGGGATGTTTTTCAGCAGCAGGAACTGGGAGACTAGTCAGGATAAAGGGAAAGATGACTACAGCAATGTACAGAGACATCCTGGATGAAAACCTGCTCCAGAGCACTCTTAACCTCAGACTGGGGCGACGGTTCATCTTTCAGCAGGACAACGGCCCAAAGCACACAGCCAATATATCAAAGGAGTGGCTTCAGGACAACTCTGTGAATGTCCTTGAGTTGCCCAGCCAGAGCCCAGACTTGAATCTGATTGAACATCTCTGGAGAGATCTTAAAATGGCTGTGCACTGACGCTTCCCATCCAAACTGATGGAGCTTGAGAGGTATGCAAAGAGGAATGGGCGAAAGTGGCCAAGGATAGGTGTGCCAAGCTTGTGGCATCATATTCAAAAAGACTTGAGGCTGGAATTGCTGCCAAAGGTGCATCGGCAAAGTATTGAGCAAAGGCTGTAAATACTTATGTACATGTGATTTCTCACTTTTTTTATTTTTAATAAATTTGCAAAAACCTCAAGTAAACTTTTTTCACGTTGTCATTATAGGGTGTTGTGTGTAGAATTCTGAGGAAAAAAATTAATTTAATCCATTTTGGAATAAGGCTGTAACATAACAAAATGTGGAAAAAGTGATGAGCTGTGAATACTTTCCGGACGCACTATATGTGCAAAATAAATAACCAAGGCAATTATGACATCAATAATCAGGTGTAGCAATATATAATTCACTTTAAATGAAATTGTGAAAACATTTGTAATTATATTAAAATCATAAAATAATTTTATATATTATTACATGGGCAGCACGGTGGTGCAGTGGGTAGTGTGCAGTTAGGAAACCCAGGTTCGCTTCCTGGGTCCTCCCTACGTGGAGTTTGCATGTTCTCCCCGTGTCTGCGTGGGTTTCCTCCCACAGTCCAAAAACATGCAGGTTAGGTGCATTGGTGATTCTAAATTGTCCCTTGTGTGTGTGTGTGTGTGCGTGCGCCCTGCAGTGGGCTGGTGCCCTGCCCGGGGTTTGTTTCCTGCCTTGTGCCCTGTGTTGGCTGGGATTGGCTCCAGCAGACCCCCGTGACCCTGTAGTTAGGATATAGCGGGTTGGATAATGGATGGATATTATTGCGCTGCAAATGATTATTAGTTTAATAATTGCCTTTTATTTATTTTTCACAAATGTTATTTCATATATGCCATCTTTGACACTGTATTTTCTGCTTTAAAATCCACCGATTCTGAACTCTGAACTCTTCAGCGACTGTCTGGAGTATGAATATACTATACAACCAGATTATTCAAAAGTTTATGCAATATGCATTAGTGTCTGTTCATTATCATCAATTAGTAAGGAAGTTGGGAAATTTAGCAATTTTATATTGCCTCTCAGAATTGTGGTTCACTGAAGGGAATTTCATTTCTTGTCAAAACAAATATTGCATATCTGCTTAATACATGCTAATTTAGAAGTCATGGACATGGATGATAACGCACTGTGATGAAATGTAATTCATGTGATAAAAGGAATCTTTGGACTGAGCTGTAATATTTGAAGTGGGCATCAAAACTGGTTGTTTTGTAAACGCAAACCTTTTACAACAATTAATTTCATAAAGATTCTCAGTTTTCAGACTAAGCAATGTGTATACATTTTGTAATCATTTAAAGTATTTCCATTGTTATCTGGTCTAATGTAAAGGTCTTAACAGTAATTACTCATCACAGATATATTACTAGCGTCAAGAGCCAGAGCACTCCCTTTACCAGTTAGACGGGAATAAAGATGGGAAAGAGTCTTAAGCCAGCAAGTTAATGACTTTGGCCATTTCCTCCTTGGTGACATCTGCGTTGACTTGGAACAAGAACCTCGATGTACAGCCTAATTCCCCCCACTGGTCCATTAGTAAAAAGCCTTCCAATCCAAAAGACAGCAGTCTCAATACCCAAGAGGAATTTAGGGCAGACTCTGACAGAAACCAAGAGAGAAAGGCAATTTGCACATCTCACTAAAAATATTAATCATGTGTAGATGTCTGCCAACAATGCTATTGTGTCTTTGTATTTTTTTCCAGCTAAAAAATGAGGAAGACGTGATGGGTCTCCAAGCCTTTGTTTTTAGTTTTTTTAACACATTTTTTAATACTACTTATTGCAGCATTCATGTAAAAAGTACAAATATTTAATGGAGATAACATTGTGAAAGTTTGTACATACAGTGATTCATAATTTAAATTCATTTAGTTTCAAATTCCATCATCTTCCTAACAACTTATCCATTGCAGGACCACGGGGTATCTGGAGCATATCATAGCAATTACAAGGTGAAAGGCAGGAACAACACCTAGACAGTGTGCCAGCCCATTACAGGATAAACAAATACACACGGGCCAATTTAGCAACAACAATTCACCTAACCTGCTGTTCTCTCAACTATGAGAGGAAATCCACAAAGACATGGGGAGAATATGCAAACTCCAAATGTGGAATACCCCAGGAGTAACTCCCGGTCACCTTATTGTGATGCAACATCTCTACCACTGCACCATCATGCTGCCTACACATGAAAAAATCCATTTTAAAATAGATTTGTTAACTAGAGTGAGTGGCTGTTTTTGTACGATGGGCTGTGGTGGCTTGCACTATAACAAAGAACAAAGTGGCCAAATATATAGGAAAAACAAACATACAAAGGTAAATGTATGGTTTGTCCAGTATGAGAATTCACACCTTTGAACTGATCACTGCCAAACTCAGCACAGCTTCCCTGTTTGTGCAGGGAAAAACAAAAAGTTATGTTATACTCAAATTTTTCTCATTAGAAAATTTAATTTAGTGACCACACTTGCACTATATAAGTGAAGTTCACTTAGGATGCGTTTTTGAGACTTAACACAGGAATACAAAGTTGCACTCATGTATGGGTTTAGTCAGTGAAATTTTGGTTTAGGGTCAACATACTTCTTCCATTTAGATTTAGTGATTGCACCAGACATTTTTCAACCACAGGCAACACCGGGCCCCTTTGGTAATTAGTCACAGTAACTTTCATTACTAAAATTAAATTCTGGAATTGTCTTTCTTTGAGGAATTCTCTGACTTGATGTCAATCTTAATTACGAACTATGACACACTCTTAATAGTCGGCGACTTTAATTTTCATATAGATAATCAATGTGACCAAAAAGTAAAAGAATTTATGAACCTCCTGGACTCTTTTGATTTGAGACAGCTCGTTAATCAGCCTACACATAAAGCAGGTCATACAATAGACTTAGTAATTACTAAAGGACTAAAAGTTGATATAAAGCAGGTCATTGATACGGGTCTATCAGACCATTTTCTTCTTCTTTTTAATATAGAAATAATGAAAGAAAACACTCATGAGAAGCATATTGTTAAAAAACGCTTCTTTGACTCATCAGCAGCTTTAAAACTTACAAACATTCTAAGCAATCAGTCCGTTTATAGTGCCAACTATAATAGCGAGGATAATGTAAATAGTAAGGTGGAAAGATTTAATACTAAGGTGAGAGCTGCTGTTGACTCAGTTGCACCTGAAAAGACAGTTGAAAAATTTTCTAGCATTGTTATACCATGGAAGACCCAAAGAGTGTCTGATTTAAAGAGAACATGCCGTAGAGCTGAGCGTAAATGGAGGAAGACTAAACTAACTATTGACTATGAAATATTAAAAGTTAAAATAACAGAATACAATAACACAGTCCGTCTTGAGAGGCGCTGCTATTTCTCTAAGATTATAAATAACAATGCTAGTAATCCCAGAGTCTTATTCTCGACGATTGATCGTCTGTTAAACCCAGGTAACTCAAAGGAATGCCTCCTAAGTACTTCCAGTAAAACCTGTGAGGCTATCGCTGTATTTTTCAATCAAAAAATTAATGATATTAGAAATAACATAGTATATCTCCCCAACACTAAGGATCCTCCTAAACCCCAGTATTCTGTAATAAACAAATTAAATTCTTTCACTAGGATAGATTTACCTGATTTACATAAAATAATTTCTCAAATAAAACCCTCCACCTGTGCCCTTGACCCAATACCAACAAAATTTTTCAAAGAAGTATCGGGCGTGCTAACTGATAATGTTCTTGACATAGTAAATTCGTCATTAGATACGGGGGTCTTCCCAGACTGTCTTAAGACTGCTGTAGTTAAACCCCTACTTAAGAAAAATAATCTCGACCCCTCTGCTCTTGAAAATTATAGACCCATCTCTAACCTGCCTTTCTTAAGTAAAATTCTAGAGAAGGCAGTCATTATGCAGTTAAATGAGCACCTCAATAAACATGCTATTCTTGATAAATTTCAGTCAGGTTTTAGAACAAATCACAGCACAGAAACTGCACTCGTTAAAGTAGTAAATGACTTGCGGGTAAATGCAGACAGAGGCCATTTATCTGTTCTCATCCTCTTAGATCTGAGTGCTGCATTTGACACCATTGATCATAATATTCTTAAGAATCGCCTTAGTCAATGGGTGGGCCTCTCTGGCAGCGTCTTAAATTGGTTTGAATCCTACCTGGCAGGGAGAAAATTCTTTGTTAGTTGTGGTAATTATAATTCAAAGACACATGATATCCTATATGGTGTTCCACAAGGCTCTATCCTGGGTCCACTGCTCTTCTCAATCTATATGCTTCCATTAGGTCAGATTATCTCGGGACATAACGTGAGCTACCACAGCTATGCTGATGACACACAGCTGTATTTATCAATAGCACCCGATGACCCTGAATCTCTTGATTCGCTAACACAATGTCTAACCTGTATCTCAGAATGGATGAATAGTAACTTTCTCAAATTAAATAAAGAGAAAAACGAAATCTTAGTGATTGGCAATAATGGATACAATGAGGCTATTGGAAATAAACTGGATGCATTAGGATTAAAAGTCAAAACGGAGGTAAAAAGCTTAGGGGTAACCATTGACTGTAATCTGAATTTTAAATCACATATTAATCAGATCACTAGGACAGCATTTTTTCACTTAAGAAACATAGCAAAAGTTAGACCTCTTATATCATCGAAAGATGCAGAGAAATTAGTTCACGCGTTTGTTTTCAGTCGGCTAGATTACAGTAACGCACTCCTCTCAGGACTACCCAAAAAAGACATAAATCGTTTGCAACTAGTGCAGAATGCAGCTGCTAGAATCCTTACCAGGAAAAGAAAATCCGAACACATTTCTTCAGTTTTGATGTCACTACACTGGTTACCTGTGTCATTCAGAACTGACTTTAAAATTCTGCTTATGGTTTATAAAGCCTTAAATAATCTCACTCCATCTTATATATCGGAATGTCTGACACCTTATATTCCAAATCATAACCTCAGATCCTCAACTGAGTGTCTCCTTAGAATTCCAAGAGCAAAACTTAAAAGAAGTGGTGAGGCGGCCTTCTGCTGTTATGCACCTAAAATCTGGAATAGCCTGCCAGTAGGAATTCGCCAGGCTAATACAGTGGAGCACTTTAAAAAACTGCTGAAAACACATTATTTTAACATGGCTTTCTCATAACTTCACTGTAATTTAATCCTGATACTCTGTATATCCAATTCATTATAATAACTATTCATTCAAAATCTGTACTAACCCCTACTCTCTCTTCTGTTTCCTTTTCCGGTGTCCTTTTGGTGGTGGCTTGCGCCACCACCATCTACCCAAAGCTCCATGATGTTCCAACAATGATGGATGGATTAAAAGCCAGAAGTCTGTATGACCATCAGCATCAAGTGACTCCGTGAGAACCCTAACTACAAAGAGGACTATTTCATTTATGTTAGGTAGAATGCCCAGAGGGGACTGGGCGGTCTCGTGGCCTGGAACCCCTACAGATTTTACTTTTTTCTCCAGCCATCTGGAGTTTTTTTTTTTTGTTTTTTTCTGTCCACCCTGGCCATCGGACCTTACTCCTTTTCTATGTTAACTAATGTTATCTTATTTTAATTTTGTATTTTGTCTTTTATTTTTCTTTTCTTTTCTTCATTATGTAAAGCACTTTGAGCTACTTTTTGTATGAAAATGTGCTATATAAATAAAAAATGTTGTTGTTGTTGTTGTTGTATCACCATAAATGACAATGAATGCATTTAGTTCCTCTATTATGATTCATAACTAATTCTTTTTCATTATAATAAAAAATATCAATCAATCCTTTAAACAATTTATTTTTTCCAGTGTAGGATTTCAGGTATCCGATATCTAACATATGAACACTGGGAGCAAAGTGGGAACTGCCTCCAGCTGGGATGCCATTTTATTGCAGTTATGGATATACCTACCGTCAAAAAAATAATAATAATTAAAAAAAAAAGCAGACCAATTTAGAGGTTCCAGTTAACTCAACAGGCATGTATTTGGGAGATGGTAAGAAACCAGAATATCTTGAGAAAACCAACAAGGACACAGGGGGCATAAGGCCAGGTTTCTGGAGCTGATTGTCTTGCTTTATGTCATAAAGTATGTGAGAATGAAACTAAAACAAACAATATTCCTTTTTGTCTCACCTCAGCTTTTTAAAAATCATATTTACGGCATGTGTCATGTTTTTGTATACCTTTTAGCAAGGTTCTGATATCTTATTTTTAATAGTTATTACATGCTTTTAATACAGTGCCTTCCTTTTTCAAATGTTATACTACTTCTCTCTTCCTTTGTGCGTAAGCAGGCACTTGTGTTTGGTTGAATTTAATCTTTGCCTTCTCAGGCACCCTATTTTAGTATTTTATTACCACATTTTCTTGGAAAAAAAATTAACTTCTGTTTTCACCATGACACTAACAAAATTCCTCATTAAAAGGTTTCTGGCAATTTCACAGAAATATCCCAGGTGAGAAATAAACCTGGGGTTGAAGTAGGAGAAGTGGAAGTGCTACTTTTCCATTTATTAATATCTAATTACAGTTCCAAATTAATCCACTTATACATAACCTTAATTTTTTTATCCAAATTAAGGTTATTGAGAGTTGAAGCCATACTAGCAGCAAATAATGACATTAGTTCGTTAAAGGACACAATGGAAAATGAATACACATTCTTACCCTAAGGTGTTTTACAAACGCTAATTTACCTCACAGTACTAAGTTTGCATGGAGAAAGATATGCAAACAGGGGAGAACATACATGTATAAATATGTATAAATTCAACACAGAATGGGCAAGAATCCAGCAGGCAGGTGAATTAAATGTTAGAGTAGTATGAACCCTCTTTTGTGTACTTCTGGAATTTGTTTTGATAATCACTTATTACTTGTTCAGGTTTTTAATTTTAATAAAATTTCTCATTTTAATGAGGTTATTGTGGTGACATTTTGTAGTTAAAGGGATTTGTTGGTGCCACCATTTTAGGATTCATGTTCATGGCTGCAGCCATGTTAATAGAAATCATATCCTCTGCTGGTCACATGATCACAGATGTCGCTATATGTAAGCTTTTGGATAATCCAAGAAAAGAAAAAAAGAAAGAAAAATAAAAGAAAAACTGAACTACTTTAGATAGGAAAGAACATGTTAGTCTGGTTAAGATCCTTGCTTTATCTTTGAATTATAAATTGTGGTGGATTGCCGGCATTTTACTCCGGCCCTCACCCCCAGACTGCCAGGAAGAGCTCTCCGGACAGCATAAACGTGCCCCGAGTTCCAGCAGGGCCTCATGGACTTTGTAGTTTCTACACACAGCCCTGCTGGATACCTTGGGGGCCACCAGGCGTCGCTGTAGGAGGGCTCGTGGGCTCTTATGTGCCCTATAACCCAGGAGTACGTCATGGTCACGTGACAGGAAGAAACGACGTGCTCCCGGGCTAAAGAAAAGGACTGTTTACCCTGACCCGGAAGGAATAAGGAACTGTGGACTGTTGGACAGGAACACCTCCAGGTCAGGGTGTATAAAGGGACTCTGGGAAGCCCAGTACATTGAGCTGAGCTGGGAGGTAGGAGGGCGAAGTGTCTGGGCGAGGATGAAAGAGAGTGTGTATTTGTGAGAATTATTATATGAGTAGTGTGGTGTGTAGAGTGCTTGGTGCACTGTGTAAAAACAAAATAAATAGTTGTTATACTTTTACTTCGTGTTTGGAGTGGTACCTGAGGGTCCAAGAGGTGGACAAAGACCTTATCTGCTACAAAATTTTCCCATAATGTCTGGAACTAGACAGCCATGTTAATCATAACATTTGGTACTTGAACAATTGCCTGTCCACTTCTGACTTTTCCCAACAGTCAATTCCCTGTTCATCTATTACTCTTGCTAAACTGAAAGAGCACATTGACTTTACATGTACTCATAATACAGAGGAAATACTCAATAGACAAGGAGAAAGCAGGAGGAGATTTAATAATGTTCCAGTCAGGTCTCTTCAACTCTAATTCAAAATACCACTTAAACTTTGATCAGGTAGGGCACACACACAAGCATTTAGGATTGATGTGTTGTACTTGTGTGTTACGAGTCTCCATTACCCTGTACCATTCCTTATTGTTATTAGTGTTGGTTTTACAATAAATCTTGTTCTTTTCTATAATTTGGCCTCTTTGTCATTATTTGGGTTATGGATCAGCTTCAAGAGCTCACCCACTCAGCCACACAATGTATATTTTGTGTCATGGGCAGCCTAAATAATTCTGAAAATGAAATTCATAAATGTTCATTCAATTTGTTTCATATATCACTTTTTAAATTTGAAATGAATCTGTCTAGTTGGTAGACAGAAAACAGAACAGTATTCCATTATGCACAATAATGCCAATATGCATAAGGAACCTTTATTTTTTAATGCTGCATATAAGGTTTATCACCCTGTCTCAGGATCCCATCAGCAAGATTCAGCTTTGTTTACACTGACAGAAATGAAATGATGGCCATAGAACTGGAACCATCCCCAAGAGACCTATGATTCCTAGTGCCTGATTTGCATGAACTCAAGGGTAGCTGACAGGCAGACACTTGCTTTAAGCAAGCTGCCTTTCATGTTTTTTTTATATATTTACACACATACACAGGCACACAGGCAGATGCATGCTGAGGCCAGCCAGGCTGTTTCAGCATTTTACTAGACATTGCATTCCATGTTTGTTCAGTTCCAAGTAAACACTGCAGAATAATTTCATTTTAATAATTCACAATGTGTTTACACATTTTCAGTAACAATTTTTATTAAATAGATATAATGAATGATAATGCTTAAGTCAATTTCCATTACTGTCTAAAATAACTAATACCTCAAACAGATGATAATACATTTGAAAATTTATTTTTGATACTTCTTCCTGGATTTTAAAAATGTATTAAATTACTGCCTGGGAGGTGCTCTGTAGTTCAAGATTTTAAAAGCTTATTTCTAAAAATAATTCATTGGTAATCGTCACACATCCCAAAGATGTATATAAAAGTTTAACTGTCAGCTCCTAACTCAACACCTGTGAGTAAGTGAGTGTTCACATGAGTATACCTAGCAATGGATTACTACTCCATCCAGAGCTTTGCACCCAGTACTACTGGGAAATAGGTACCAGGTTTAACTAACCCTGAACACATGTATAAAACACTGCATATGGCACATTTAAATTACTTCTAAAATAAAACAAAGTGTAACAAAATGTATACTTAATGAAGATTTAAAATTGTAAAATGACAAAAGGTTTACATTACACAAATTGCAAAGTTGTTTTCTTTATTGCTAATATTTCTCATAAGAAAAAAAAAAACAAAAAACTACAGCACTAGGGGAGTAAATGAATTACTTAAGGGTGTTGACAACCAAGTCTTCTAATGCTTATAAACAACAAGTACTAAAAAAAACAGATTATCTAAATAAACACTTAGATTTTATAAGAGGGAAATATTTCAAAACTAGACATTTTTCTGTCATAAGTCTACATCTATATTTAAACTATACAATTTCACTCTAGATGTATTTATGTATTAAAGATTTACAAATACAGAATCTGTTAGATGAGAGGAAGATACGGATACCCTCCATATTTAGATCAGACATTTTCTCTTTTACCAGCTCTGAATGTTTTTTTGCTTCTTTAATTTGAATTGCATACCTAAGAATTCTGCCTATGAACTGTCGAACTGTTCTGGCAACCAATGGTTTCAGCTGAGCACACATATTCAAGACTAAAAAGACAATTACTAATTATTAATAATAAGATGATTATGATGATGGATATGAATACACTAGGTGGAAGACACCAGACTCACAAATGTGAGTTGTCCAAGCAGTAATGTCTTACTTTGTAAAATAAACTTTATTTAAATGAAATAAAAATCAGTCATTTCAATCAAAATACTCTGTGTACTGAAAAGTGCATTTCAGAGTTACTGGAGAGA
The DNA here is from genome assembly GCF_900747795.2 of Erpetoichthys calabaricus. Classification (NCBI taxonomy): domain Eukaryota; kingdom Metazoa; phylum Chordata; class Cladistia; order Polypteriformes; family Polypteridae; genus Erpetoichthys; species Erpetoichthys calabaricus. The sequence continues at coordinate 185,395,824 of NC_041397.2, read as the reverse complement.
AATTGCAAACTGTATTAAATTAGTGTTGAATTTAAGATCACAAACTGTTAGCTAGTGATCATATTCTATTGGCTGTCTTGGTGATATGACGAAAAGCAGTATTACTCACTATGTATGTATAAAACCTTGGTGTTCATTATTATTGATACTGTTTAATACAATATAAGTTGACACACTTACATATTGTAGCAGAATAATTGGTGCATATATATTCCATTGTAATATACAGTACTAACATTTTAATTACAATAAAATATACGAGCATAAACAGTAATCCATCGTGAATATGTAATTATAATAAAATATAATTATAAAAATAAAAAATATTCATATTTTCCATGAAAACAAAGTTATTGGAGGCTGTATCAATACCGACCTCCTCGCGAAACTAGAATAAAAAACTCAATCACTGGAAAGATTTCATTCCACAGAACAGCAGTCAATTTAAGCACCTCGCTTCCCGGACAGCTCCCCATATACTTTAAGCACCTCTTCTTCCGGACAGCTACCTGCTAGTCGCGCCCCTCAGCTTGGTTCTTCCTTACAGAAACACAACCTTTAAGTAATTAGCCGTCTCATAAAATGCACAAAACTATAACCCAGCACATCCCGATATGAAAGTCTAATTATTTCACACTCTAAACTACAAGTTAAAAAGCAAATTGATTCAAGGAAACTATCTACAGATTTAATTTGCAGTGTTTATTGGTATTCTCGTTACACTTTCTGTAATGAAGACGCATTCGTGGTTGGCTTAGCTCATTACTGAGTAGCTGAGACTAGGTGTTCGCAACTCCTATAAATAAAAACATCACACATAAGATTCCGAACACGCGTAACATCTAATTATCCCTTTCTTCACACTTAGCCGCACACATCATTTATTGTTCAATGTAAACTGCAAAACACTAACGAGAAACAGGCTTGTGGCAAAGGAAGGTTGAGACACCACGCAAAACAACGATGAGTATAACCACTCCTACGCAATACTGTATAATACATATGTCAACCATAAAAAGTCTATATGAGATCAAATTCAAATTAAGAAGTTATAATCAGAGGATTTATCTTTTCACGGGGACAATGTATGATGCACCTCCATCTCTCAAGTCTTACTTTTCTTTACCACATAGGTCGGTATTACGCGTGTGTGTTTGTATACTTGTCCCGCGTGGTGAGACGCAAGCACTTACCATGTTTACTTCGGAAACCATGTCTATACTGGCAACGTCTATGCTCATGCCAACAGCTACTGGAGCTCCTGTAGTTGGACAGAAAGATATAAGTTGTTATCTACAAAATGTAAAGTGTCTTGAAAGTGAAACTACAGTACATTTTTTCAGGTCATTTTATGATGAATTTGGTGGGGTTTGAAAAAGGGGTGGGGAGTAGGTAAGGGCGGCATGGTGGGGGAAATTCAGCGTTGAAGCTTTAGTAGAAACAAGAAGTATAAACGTACCTCCGAAATCCGGTCGTAGTCGAATGTCGTATCCTTTTAATAGTTTGTCCACAGTCTCTTTTACAAAAGACATGTTTCCCGGTTCGTTGGCGCTGGAAGGACAAGATGACGCTGTTATTTATACTGTTCAAATAATCACATTAAAAAATACTTAATCAGTGATTATCAACTTAAACCCCCTACCTCTGTGCGTAACACATCACTGCAACTATTACTGGCGCAGAAAAAACACCAAACAGTCGCCTTTTCTGAAAGCCCCACATTCCTCAATGTTTTTTATCTTCCTTCAATCGCGTTTTTAGGCAGCGTGTTAGCAGGGATAAAACCCACTACTGAAGCAATCCAGTCGATTGAGTAGATTCGTGTATTCCATTAACAGAGGTTTCGTGAAGCAGTCATTGTTGCAAAGTAATCACTTGTAAGTCTCAGTGTGATGCTTCTGTAACAATCCGTTGAGCCCAATACTCCTCGTATGTTACAGATGAAATTAAAAAGCACTCGGGAGAAATGATGCATTTTGACCTAGACTTTGCCTGCCATAACAGCGGGGTCTCTGGTGGCTGTATTTTAAGAAAGGTATTTACTCCATTTCGGCTTCAGCTTTTTTCCGCCTTTCACAGATTAAAATTGAACCCCCCTTTTAAGAAAGACACGCACGTCGATCCTAACAAGATTACGTTCACGCCATAGACATCATCTTGAATCAACACCTCCTGTCTTCTGTAATTCCATACCGTTGGCTGCAAACTGATTCACAGTTCCGTCCAAAAAAATGTTTATTTGGAGTTGCCCAGAACGATCACTGAAATGTGGCCCATCTATAGCCACGCTGACTTGAGTTTGTCGATAGAGACATGCCAGGCATCTGAGATTCACTAGCGACCACGTGATTGGAGAGGCTCGGTACTGTACGTAGGACACTCAGCCTCCAGGCTCCTTACAAAAACACGCGAAAAAGCTTGTTAGCGATGTACTTAAACAGTTTGCTGCCTGGCACAGCCCAGTATTAATTGATTTCTGATGTCTCACATATCACTTAGAAAGAAAATGCCGGCAGTGATGATAAAAAAGAAGCGGATAAAAGTGCTTCTCACTTTGCACTAATTATAGCGCAGAAAAGTGATTTACTCCTTGTGCCCCCTGCCCTCACCCACCCCCATGTAGTGCGCATTCATTTACATTTAATGCATTTCTCTGAGGTATAATGATTGAAGGATTAAAAAACATTTTTGTTTGACAACTTGTAGAGACATGACGAGCATCTTATATAATATTTATATATTTTATTTTCATTTTTAATGGGATAACTTTTTCTATTGTGGACTGTATTCTAGAGACAAACCATTAATTGGGAAAAATGTGCATGTATTTAACTGTTTCATGTGGCAAAGTAAGTTCTTAATATGATTTATCTGACAGGCAGATAGATAACAACTTTTGTTAGCTCACCTATCTATCTGTCTACCTATGCACTGCGTATATCTGAGGGCAAATATGACTTAAAACAGACTGACCAAATGTGCTTGTAACTGTTGTTATTCATTAAAATACCAATGACAAACTGTAACAAGGTGTAGAAACAAATTTAAAATAAACAAAAAAATATGAAAATTTTACCCACCCCACTTTGCTCCTGCAAACTCAGCATGAGCTCTTGTAATCTCTTTCAGTTCTTATAACACCCATTCTACCCAGTAACTCATGGCATAGGCAACCATTTACACCTTGTCCTGTGCTTAATTTTTGAGACAATAATGGAATCCATTTTAGGACCTGGAGTGTCATTTAAAGTCTTTTTCCTTCAATGCACTCTTATGGATTTTTTACACTCCTAAATCCCATATGTTTCAAGAATTTGATGGCCTTATAAACACACGCCATGACCTTACAGTGTAAATAATAGAATTATATTTATGCACAGTCTCCTCAGTACCATCTAGTGGCATGAAGGAATTGAGCTGGCACCATGTTTGTTTTCTGTAATACCTCCCTTGGCCCGGGTCTTGCACATAATTCTCTTCTGTAATTTATGGACTTCTTGCCCCCTCACCTTCACAAGCCCCTGTTTATCCACAGTACCCTTGGATGGATGTTTCTCATACCACATCCTTTAAGAAAACTGTCCTAGTCTGACATCCCTTTATATATATATATAATACATATTGATTGAGACTGGCGTCTACGGCCATTACCCGGCAGGGACACCAGCTGGATGGAAGGACCGCAGGAGAGAGCATCCACAAGGCACTGCCTTCCCTGGGACACTAGAGGGCAGCCCTCCTGCGCAGGTGTGGCACCATGGTTTCCCACATGGCACACAGGGAGTTGGAGTTTGGGACAGGCCTGTTGGGTTCCATGGGGGCCGCCAGGGGAAACTGCAGAGACCTACATTGGACTTCCACCACATCTGGGAATGATTCCAAGTAACGCTGATGTGCTACCTGGAGCAGTCCCTGAGCTGCATAAAAGGAGCCACCTCACTCCATCTGGAGAACCAGAGTCAGGTGAAAGAGGACAAAGTTTGCCAGGAGGAGTGGAGGTGGATGGAGAAGGAAAGAGAAAAGAAGAAGAATGTATTTGTGCCATGTACTGAGCTTTGGAACTGTGCTGTGAAAGTGGGAAATGAGAGAAAGTAAGGAAAAATAAAAACATGTAGAACTTGTGTCCTGCGTCTGTCTGTATCAGGTTTGGATGGCAGGACTGCCCTCTAGTAGTCACAATATACAGTACATACACACACACACACACACACAGACACACATATTACTTTCATCATTTTTAACAAGCTTCTCTCATATAGCCAAAGTTTACTCTAACATCAATAGGAATTGCTAATCTTGGAAGGAATGCCTACAGATCTTTAACAGGGTACTCTCATACATGCGTAGGGTACAGAGTGCATCACCATTCAGCAGAACTGTGTGTTTTGAAATTTGGAAGGAAACCAAAGATGCCATGCACCTGGAGAACACGCAACTGCCTTTCAGAAAACCTCTAGTCAGAAAGCAACCCAAGGTTAGAATGATGTGAAATGGCAATATGGCCTGTTGTGCTATTGGGTTACAGCAACTATAAAATGCCTTACAAAAACATTCAGACCCTTCACCTGACTCTCTAATTTTACTAAACAACAAATCTTACACTTTTTGTTCTCAATATTATTATCTCAAATTCATCAAGCACAAAAGTAGTATTTTTTCATGTGACATCTGATTATTTTAAAACAAAAAAAAATCTTAGGATGAGAAATAAGGAAATATGTTGTGTGTATAATTATTCCATCTTCCACATTTAACTATTTAATAGAGCCAACTTTTCAGCATTAACAACTCTTAAAGTCTTTTGGCCAAAATATTGACATACTGTTTGTGAGTGATTTTTTGATTTAGGCTCATTTTTTCGGACAGATTTGCTCCAGGTTGTTCAAATTCTACTCATAGGACTTGCCAACTGCAGCCGCTGATCAAATCGCCAACCATTTCAGTTTAAACAACTGAAAAATTCTTGGTATGTCCAACTTAGTAAGTGTGTGCTGGCCTTCCAGTGCAGTAATGCTTGTCCCTTTTTGTGACAGCCAATTATGTGCTTCCTAACGGAGCTGGCACTGTATGAAAGATTAACAGGTATAGTGAGTTCAACTGCAATCTTTTACCCTTACATTTCTTTTTTTCGTTAATATTGTATGTAAAAAACAAGACATCAGACAAATAAGCTTTTCTTCTGTTTGAGAGGCCTAAAACACCCTTGTTCCTTATTCCACATCACTGCCTTATATACATTGTACTTCCAGATGGGCATTCATTGGATATCAGATCTCATGCACACATAGTTTACCTCTACGACTAAAGACAAAATTGACTTTGTTGGGGTGAGTAGTGCAGTTGTTGATGTGAGTCGCTAGGTATGTCACATTACACCACTGACCTGCACAGGACTGTGCCATTAACTGCCTGTGACACACTAAGACTCTATACATGAAGGCTACAAATGAAAATTGCTGGAAATGTCTAATGTGACATGGCCTTTAGTCAGATGATGAGGTGTACCATGATTATCAAAAAATGCCAGTTTCTCAATTGGCCTCTGATAAAGACCTTGACTGGTCCACATAAGGACATTCACTTTTAAGAGCTTCAGTCACTCACTTCTGACTTTGTGTTTGGGATCACTGCCCTGATAAAGGGTGATCTTTCATCCAAACTCCAGTATTTCAGGAGGCTAAAAACAGCCTCTCTTTTTGTATTTGGTTACATTATTTTCATCCATCCTTCCCTTTCTTTTAATTTACTGATGAAAAACAGCCCTATTGAATAATGCTACCAGCACTAATTGTGCTACAAATACAGGTATGTTTTTGAATTTTTCCCAAAAACCTCTATCTGGGTCTCATCTGAACTCAGACATTTTCCTGTTTCACAACTTGATCACTCTCATCCCTTTTGGAAAATTGCAGACATGATTTCACATGATTCTTTTTGAATAATTAATTCTTCTCTTCCAGACCTTTATGCAGGCCAGTGTGATGCAGAGCTCTTGAAATGGCTGACAGGTACACCCTTACTCCAGGTTCAAATGATGAACTCTGGAGCTCCTTCAAGGTGCTTGTGGGCTCCTATGTGGCTTTCCTCACAGTTCTCCTTCTTGTTTGCACTGAAAGCTATGAGGGACAATCTTTTCTAGGCAGCCTAACTACAGTATCACATGACTTATACTTCCTGATAATTAAACCAACCATGCCTTGGGACCTCCAAACAGTTGGATATTGCTTTCTACTCTTCAACTAATGTATGCTTTTGTAATATTTTACATCCAATTTCTTTGGAATGTTTTTAGTCTTCATTTTAGAGCTGTTCTTTAGATTCACTATGATTCTATACCTTTGGGGGATTCTATGCAGCAAATATGACTATTACTTTAATGATTTACTGGTTGAGATCAATTGTAAGGCAGTTGTGTCCCTGTTAGCGAAATATTTTTCACCTTCGTTTACCTAGATCTGCTACAGCACTGGAATCAAATACTTATGTTATGGTACTCAACTTGTAGTAGTGGGAGTGTTTAAGTTACCAACTGAGAGCTGACCTTCTAGTGCTGTCATGCTTGCCCCGTTTTGTGTCAGTCAATAATATGCTGCTTGATGAAGCTGGCACTGTATGAAAGGTTAACAGGTATGGCCAGTTCAGCTACAGTCTCGGTCCTTGTTATTCCTTTTTGCTTTCTGTTTTGGTACATAAAAAATCAGACATCAGACAGATGAGCTTCTCTTCTGTTTTACTGGTTATGAACACCCATGTAGCCTTACTCCTTGTCGCTGCATTATATGAATTGTACTTCGAGATAAGGTTTCATTAGTGGTCAGCTCTAATGCATGCAAAGTCCACTCCTATGACTTAACACAAAATCATTGGGGTAAGTCATGGACTGGTTGGAGCTTGTCACTGGGCATGTCACATTACATGACATAAGGCACAGAAGCATGCAATGGATTGCCTCCAACTCACTAAAGTTATACAAATGAAGGCTAAAATATAAAATCATTAGAAAAGACATGTCATGTGACACTGCCTTTAAGCAGTCAGCATGTTTCCATTTTTTTTTCTGAGTATTTTAAATGAATGTCACATTAAAAAACAAAATTTGACACTGGGTGCTTTAAAAAATAATTTAGAGCAAAATGTTGGGAATAATTTATTCTGTAAAATACGAGAATTGATCAGGGGACTGAATACTTTTGCAAGGCACTTGTACAACCTCAAAGCAATTTAAAATTAAACAAAAACAAAAATATACCCTTACTTTGAATACAATTTTTTATTTACAGTTCTCACGTACAGAAGAGACAGAGGGAGAGAATAACATCTGCAGAATCAAGGAAAGCTTCTTTAATTATAAGAATGATATTTAGTGCTGCAAATTTGCTTTGTAAGGAAATGCTGATGCAGTCAAGTTTTGTTCTCTTATATTATACATGTAAGCAAACATTACACCTCCTGTAGCGTTATTACAGTAGTTCACTAGCATTTTAGGTAGACAGTAGTGTTTAGGGTTTAGGGTTTCAACACACGAGGCAGCTAATTCAATCTCTGCCTCTGAGTCAATGTGTGACCTTGAAGAAATTGTTTAAGCTGCCTGTTCTTCGTTTGTTTCCATTTGATCTAAGTAAGATGTAGCATTGTATGTCGGACTTACGTGTACTTCACTTATTATAATGCCATTTAAACATCCATCCATCCATTTTCCAACCTGCTGAATCTGAACACAGGGTCACGGGGGTCTGCTGGAGCCAATCCCAGCCAACACAGGCCACAAGGCAGGGGAACCAATCCCGGGCAGGGTGCCAACCCACCGCAGGACACACACACACACACCAAGCACACACTAGGGCCAATTTAGAATCGCCAATGCACCTAACCCGCATGTCCTTGGACTGTGGGAGGAAACCGGAGCACCCGGAGGAAACCCATGGAGACATGGGGAGAATATGCAAACTCCACGCATGGAGGACCCGGGAAGCGAACCCGGGTCTCCTAACTGCGAGGCAGCAGCGCTACCACTGCGCCACCGTAATATAAATAAGCACATGTTAACATAAATAGTGTGACCTAATCTTGTCAATAACCAAGGATAAAGCTATCAGCCAAATGTACAATAATAATAATAATAATAATAATAATAAATGCATTCAGTCCATCCATCCATCTATTATCCAACCCACTATATCCTAACTACAGGGTCACGGGGGTCTGCTGGAGCCAATTCCAGCCAACACAGGGCGGAAGGTAGGAAACAAACCACAGAAGTCATTCAATAGTTATATTTAATCTTTTACTAACTGAACTGTTAATATTAAAAATTAGGCATACTTTCAGTTCTACTTTTGCTATGTTGGCTAGGAATCTCTTCATTATTTATCTCCTAAATCATTTAACAACTCAGATTAGATAATGGAAAGCCAGACCTTCTAATATAAGATGTTATAATCATTTGAGTAATTAAGAGCACAAAATATGACTGTCACATAAAGTAGATTATCGTGAAAACAATATACAATCACCCAAACAATAAACATAAATAATGGCTTTCCCATATTCTGCATGATTGCCAGATCTGAAGTGACATAGATATAGTCAGGTTAGCATGTTTAGAAGCTTCTCATCTAGAAAATACTTATACATTCTTACCACCAGTTAGCATGCTCTTACTTCATTTAATAGAGTGGCTTATTCATCTTTTATGAGGTACTGAAGATGCAAGAAAAAAAAATGCCATTCTGTGTAGTCATCTATTTCATGTAGCCCTCAGCACCAAAATGAAGTTTAAATTGAGCCCTTTATTCTTATATTCTGCTGGAAATATTTCCATCTGTCTCTAAGTGCTGAAAAATAAACCTCATTCCATTCTCAGAAGGAAGGGTTACTTTTTTTCTTTCCAGCAAATAGCAGCATGCTTTAAAACTAATTATTTTTTCATTAAAAAGAGCACAACAAAGAAAAATTGCCTTTGAGATCATAATGTAAGTGCTAGCTGATCATAATGTGTGTAGAAAAATGCTGTGCGGTGTCGGTTATACCAAGTTACCTTTTCCATACTGTATAAATATGTCATATGAGGGATGGCCAGGGCTCTTACCTGGCTGGGACACCTCCGTATTGGAAGGACCATGGGAGAGAGCGTGCATAGGACATTATTCTCCCTGGGCTGTGGCAAAGCCACGGTGTCCCACAGCGCATCATGGGAATTGGAGTTCTGTGACTCAGCCCTGTAGGGTTCCATGGATACCGGCAGGAGGTGCTGCAGGGACTGGGCAGCCCTACTTTATGGGACTCCAGTCTTACCCAGAAGTGTTCCCAGGTCAAGCCTTTGGGACACTGGAATTATTTCCAGGGATTACTTAAAAGGAGCTGCCTGCCACTACTCAGGGAGCCAGAGTTGGAAGGTGGTGGAAAAAGCTTGCTGGAGGAGGAGTGGAGGCAGAAAAAGAGAAAAAAAGAAACAGAGACACAAGAATTGTGCTCAGTTGTGTTATGTGTTGACTCTGCTTGGTGTTGGTGGGAAACGAGAGAAAAGCATTTCCCACTGGAATAGAAACCTTGTGTGTTGCAGGGGCTTGTGCCTGTGTCAGTTTTGGGGAGCTGGTGAATCTCCTACAGGACACAGTCAGTAACTATTATTAATATTAGGGCATTGCACAGAACAAAATATTTTCAGCTATTTTCTACTTTTATCATTGACATGATTTGATTAGCATTTTGTGTGTATGCTATTTTGTATATCTAGATTTTATGGATATTGCCATTTTGTCTATCTGGTCATTGTGATGCTTGATAATTACTAGGCACCTGACATGACCCATAACATCATGGCAACTATACTACAAAAGGTGTCCACTCACTTTAAGCAATTAGAGGAAAGACCTCTGGGAAACTAGTACTTGATCAAGCTACAAATAATTTAGGGAAGGCTTATGATTTTGACTTTTCCTTTAATTTTGACTTTGATTTTGGTTTTGCCTTTAAAATTTAACTTGCTAAAAAATTAAATGTCTTTGTTTAGTTATTTCCATGTTCAAAAGTAACTTTTACTCATAGCTCAGTTTTTCTTGTTGTCATTTGCAGCAGGAGAGAGGGGCAGTTGATTGCTTGCAGGCTTGGTGAATGGATACATGTCAGAAGCATTCTGTGTCCTGAATTACAGCAATAAGCTGTAAGGCAGTGTCTGACCAGTTACAACATTCATGTGTTGCTGAATGCACCTGGATACTACATAGTTATTTAATAGAGGTCTCCTGACTGGTATCTTTGTTCACGGGTTTATACCCAAAAATGCCAAACTACAAATACCATCTTATAAAGTGTCAAGTTAGTTCTCCAGTGATTCAATGCACATCTTAAATGTATTGTCAAGGTGAAAATGAGGCAGAGTAACAGAGTACAAGGACCAGAAGAATACAAATAAAACACTATGTTAGGAATGTGTAGGTGGTAAAAAGCAAGGAAATCAATTAAAACTACACTCCCAAAGCCTAATATGAATACCAAAAAATCAAATAAATCTGAAAAACTTGCAAAGTCATAATCCCCTAACTCAATATCAACTCTAGCTAAAGCAAAAAGTTTTTTTTTTAAATTCACAATCCAAAAACTTGGATGCTAAGTATAATGTGCCACTTCTGATTACCATAAGATACCAATGGGATGTCATGGCCAAAAGCAACATGGCTGCTGCTAATTTAAATGACAGTGATTGTGACTTAAAACAAAATACATACTGCTGATGCAAAAATTAATATAAGAACAAAAAAAAAATGCATAATCAGGCTAAAATTCTTCTGTAGCATACTCCAAAACCCCAAAATCACAGCATCAAGAATAATTTTTGTTATTTCACTTTGTCAGAAGCAATATTACGCAATGGGCACCTGTTCTCCTCTGTGCAGTACAGCTCAGTGAAAAATCAATATTCAACAGCTAAGTGATAAAGAGACAAGCAATATATTAATATTATATATAAATAATTTAAATGGTCAAATAGCAAACAAGTAACTCTAAATAAAATATGAGATAACTGAATGACATTTCAACTCTTGCTTTCTTCAGAATATGCAGAACTACTGTACCTAGGCAACTTTCATATTGTCTCTGCTTGAGTTGCATCACTTCTGCTTTAATGACATCTTTTCTAGTATCATTAATGCATCCGTTTGATTTAGAAAGAGGTCATCCGTGTTGCTAATGCAGTTGTAGGTTCTGCAGAAGAGTCAATAGATGAATCTAATAGTATCTTGTTTTTTTATTGGTGTTACATTATATGCTGCTTCCTAAATATTGTTATTGTCAGTGTCACTGCATTTAGTAGAATGTTTAGATAGTTAAAAGGCCACTTGCCAGTCAGATTTTGTTTATTTGCTAAAACTTGTTTTTTTTGTATTCTATTTTTTGCTTCTTTATCCTTTATGAATTCTAACATCTGAACAGAAACAGCATGACTCACTGAGCTCTGTGTATATTATTTACTGCGTGTGAGAAAGTGTCTCCCACCCATTGTTCCTAATCTGACAGTACTCTTCTGAAGTTCTGCCCTCTAGTTACACCTTTGATGAAAAGTGTAAAATAATAATTAGTTCAAAAATTTGCCTACTCTAAGACAATTTACAATCTTTAATTAGATCCTCTATGTGTTAAATTTCAACTGTTCATCCTTTGATTGCTGAAAAAAGGCTATTACTCACACTGGAAACTTCTCTAAAGTCTATAAACTACTGGTAAAACCACATCACAGTATTTCAGTAGGTTCTTACAAAACTGCAATATTGCATCTCATGATTTACGGCCAGAAGCTTGGGTAATGGATCTAAGAACATTGATTGCTTTCCCACATTTCCTGAGTGATGATACTGATACAGTAGCAACCATGCCAAGGCTTTTCCGAGGGCTATCTTAGTCTATTTTAGTTCAAGTCTCTTTGGAATTGTCTCTATACTCAATATATAAGATTTGTACAATTATATTAGCGCATCACAGCTTTATAACTAAATCTGTTCTAGTCCAGCAATGGCCTTTATTTGCTGTCCTTTGGCATACAAAAAATAACTGGGCGTTTCCTGTATGCCTTGTAATGCCTGTAACCGGCATACATAATGAATATTATCCATCCATTATTTAATCCGCTTAATCTAATTCAGAGTTGTGAGAGCCATAACATGTCCTGATAATGCTTGCTGCAGTGACATAATCAATCTGGGGTATGGGGAACACTTATGCATACACCCACATATCCTTTTTCAGGAATCTACTTCTAACCTAAATTTCAATTTATGTTACTTAACGCAGACAGCATACACAGGATGTATTGCAAACACATACAAAACAAAAACATTTTAAATATCCAAACTGTACTTATCTGTAATCCTTGGGCCTATTAATAAAAAAAAATACCTTAAATAACTAAGGGTGCAATTTGGCTTCTGTACCTAGCTTTCAACTAGCTTTAATGTCCCCTCCTTTACTCAGGGTTTGTTGAGCCATCTGTATCCAGCAGGAGGCGTTAGCTCCCTTGTTGGAATAAGTTCTTTTGTAATTGTGGCATGTTACATAACCCGAAACTATATAGCTATGATATTAAAAGGCGATACTCCTCCCTTAGTGATACGGCGGTAAGAAATCACATAGGAGAAATAGCTTTCTATAAAGACAATTTACGCTGCATAACATGTGAATTTCCCCTTGGGATTAATAAAGTATCTATCTATCTATCTATCTATCTATCTATCTATCTATCTATCTATCTATCTATCTATCTATCTATCTATCTATCTATCTATCTATCTATAACAGACGAGGAAGCCATGACAAGACCTTTCGGGTAGTGGGGGCCCGATGTATAGAGTATGCCACTTTCATCACTGTGCAGGCCCCCACTTAGGTAAATCATGCCATTCCAAACAAGGAAAAGAAGATCCAATGGCACGCTGACTCTGACACACAGAAATAGTACAATGCCCATTTTGCTGTTGTCCCTGTCTTGTCTTCTAATGCTTGCCTAGCAGTTCCAAATGCTGGGCCCCTGTACTAAATCTGGTTCTGTGTTAGCTATACATGTGAGAAGAAAAGAAAAGCAGATTTAAAATATTTGCACATAGCACAGTGACATATTAAACTTATATTCTGATTACACCATCTCAGTACTAGTTATCTTGATTTTACTAGCAGAGGGTGAACAATGAGTTTAGCGTAATTTATATTGACCTGAAGCTCCTGTTTTGTTGGGATATCCTTCCCTGTACCACATACTCTGTTATAACCAGCATCAGAGGAGTAACCTATAACTACATGATTCAATCCAATCAGCACTTAATATATGCAGATTTGGCAGAAATTTAATGTTAGTAGTAAGGCAGTGGGCAACTCTGTGAAGTGGCACTGCAGCCTGTCTTTCTTGTCTTCTCTCATCATTATGTGCAGACAGGGTCAGGGCCATCATTAAGGCGAATTAGGTATTCAGCTAGGGTTCACATCATAAGTGGGGGGAAATCTCAGCCACACGGGTTAGCTACCGAACAGTCAGTTGGCACACTAATAAGCTTGGCCTAGGGTGCAAAATAACCTAGCACCAGCATTGCATGCAGATTTAGAAAATCAAAACCAGTATGTTACCAAAGTACTTAATTTATATGTAACAGAACATGAAATAGGAAAACTATTATTGTAATTTGACACAATTTTACAACGTGTAGAATAATTTGTGGTTTAATAAAATCTGACTATTAAAGCAAAGTCTATGACAAACATATATTGACTGACTGTCAAATTCGGTCCATGGAATAAAAATGTTTAATGTCACGATGGGTAATGCACATGCTTTAACACACACATTATTATAATCTACATATGCATGTATTATGTAATACATAAAAAAAAAATATGTTTACGTATATGGTTATAAAATATGTTATGTGTGTTAAGAGAGTCTTACAGGCAGTTTCCAGGAAAAAGAGAGAACAATGCCTGCAGCTGGAAAGGTTGTGTGCATGGCAGTGCAGGAATGCAGCTGCTGCTTGGGGGAGGCACACCATTTATGCGTGCCGTGCCTACCACAAGAAAATAAGTCTGACATTGTGAGAACTGTAGCCAGGTGTTTTGCTGTCAAATCACAGAGCAATCCATGCCAGTTGTCACATTTTGCACTGTAGTAACTGCCAGTTGTCCGCTATGAACCTGCAATGTCTGGCTAACAAATGCCTTCAGAAGCAGCTCCTTCTTCACTATGAACAGTAAGGAAACTCTTATGCTCTGGTGCCCAGGGACTGCTTGTAAGCACTGAAAGTGGAGTGCTTCCTAGTATATCAGCTGAGCTCATTCTCACTTAGGCCCAACTCTCTGTGCAACACCACTACACTCTACTCATTTACAGTGCAATTTCAGCCATTAACATCAAGTGTTTTGTCTTGGACTTACACTGCATTCCATCCCAGGTCACACATTCTGCACTGTGGAAACTACCAGTGGTCAGTCGCGAACTTGCAACATTTGGATTACAAAGCTCTCAGAAGCAGCTCCTTCAACACTGTAAACATTAAGGGAGCTCTTATCTTCAGGTGTGTAGTGAATAACTAAAAGCATTGCAAGAAGAGCATTTCCTGGTGATGTCAGCTGAGCTTTCTCTCTGTCTTTCACTCGCACAGCCCCTCCTTCTGTGCAGCACAGCCATCATACTGGGCTAGAAACATAAAATGCTTTATCAGGATGCCAGGGAGAAAGTAATCCAGCATTAGGCATGGATACCTGGGCATCTCACCAAACAGAGTGTTAGGACAGGAATCGCTAGGGTTGACGACAGGCAGGACACATGTTCCCATAAGAGAATGTATGGGACTATGCTTTATATTTACTGAATCAATCAGCCTGGGATCTTGCCTTGGGCTACTGAGGGCTCTGATGTGCACAGACAACTGTTACAACTAGACAGAGCTGTAACCTTATGTACTTGAAGCAAATGTAGAACCATCACTGACCCAAGTTTGATTTTGAGGGTAAAATATTTTTGAGTACAGAGTTTGAAGAGATTGGAATAAAAAATCAAAAAGTGGGAGAAAGAAGGGAGAGAGAGAGAGAGAGAGGGAGAGAAATGGAAGGTGATAAAGAAGTGGTATAGTTTGGTATTGCGGTGAATGAACTGAATCTGCCAGGTTCAAAACCCACTGAGATATGCAGAAAGGTTTTACATTTTTAGAAATATAGGATTTTGTTTTCTTTACTTTGTATATGCCTCACTGCAACTGTAGTGGATGCCTCACACTTAGTTAACCTAGAGTGTACCAGAGAGAGAGTGAGGTAATTTTAGGTTTGACAGCAGGCCAGAATACCTCTTCACCAATAGGTGGCACAGCACCTATTAACCTATATGGTCACTTGCTACAAAAGATTTTGCCAGGTTGCAGTTTTAAGGGTGGTATGTTGGAGGACTGTCACAAAGTTTGATATTGCTCTCTAACTTGTTAGGTGGTAGTAAATGGTCACTGAATGGCACAAGTGTACCATGTTTAGAATATGAAGTTGTGATGATGCTTTGGAAACCCTGCCCATGAGTGTCTACCAAGTGCTTGGAGCTCATGGAGGCATTGTATACTGATGTCGTTATGAGGTAAGATACCCAACAGCAAAAAAGATTCCAGGGCTTTCTTGGTAGTTACACCTGGTAGGACTTGAAAACTGCACAGTACAAGCAAAGACATACAGGGCCAATTTGAAATTGCATTTTACCTAAAGTACATATTTTTGAGGATGTAGATGGAAAATTCACACAAACACAGTGAGAATGTTTAAACTCACATGGACAACAAGTGGACATGGAACTAGATTTGCGTAGTAGCAGAGCTATCCACTCACATTCATAATTGTGATGTAACATTTAAAATTCAAACTTTTACTTCTATTTGTAAGCTAGTTGGGATAATTTATCAAACATATTGCTTCATGTCTACAACTCTTATATGCTGCTGCTGAAGAATGTGAAATTCCCATTGGGATTAATAAAGTATCTATCTATCTATCTATCTATCTATCTATCTATCTATCTATCTATCTATCTATCTATCTATCTATCTATCTATCTATCTATCTATCTATCTATCTATCTATCTATCTATCTATCTATCTATCTATCTATCTATCTATCTATCTATCTATCTATCTATCTATCTATCTAGTTTCCCAGAGATAAACATTGTGCTTTTTGAAATGTTTCCAGTTATGTTCAGCCAATTCAAAATGCTTTGGCAGTAGTTTTAATCTCAGGTGCTACTAAAATCAGCTTAATTTGCCATTTTAGGCAGTCACCACTATCTTTGTTTTTAATATTCATATGATATATTTTTCTCATTGATGTATTTACTGTATGATGATTAACTGAAATGACTGACAATGATCAAACCCAGTCATAACTCTTGGGATCTGCTCATCCTACTGATATTGACTTCTTATGGTTACATGGTTATTGGCATTATGAAGTGTATGAAGTTAGAATATCTATTCTTAGTATTTTTATTTTACAGAATACCTAACTAAAATCAGATGTTTCCAAAATACATTTTCATATCCAGTGGCTAAATTGGGAATTGAAGTCTGCCTGAACCAGTTTCTTTTTGTTGTTCCTTGAAATTAAAAGAAAAATATTTCAATGTCTTGTCACTCAGCTTTGAAGATCAATCATATGAGAAAAGCAAGGTTGTGTTTTGGCAGGGGGCATTTTTTGTAATTCTAAATCATTCTGCTTGCCAATAATTTCCTGCCTGAGAATGGACTTGCACCCAGCTCTTCTGAAAGAAAAATCCCACCCTTTGTCAGAGTGCTGGAAATGATAGTGCTGAAAGTCTGGTAAAATTATTTTAATTTGTTATTGACATAGAATGCCAAGGCTCATATTCTGTCATGCTCACTGCCATGATTTAGTCATAAAGTCTACAGGCCATTTATCCCGGTCATGCTCTCCATCTGCACTTTGCTTGTGGCCATGTATTTCACATGGACTGTAGTTGTCTAAGCACTTTAATAGCAAAAGCTGGTGGGCAGCTGACCTAGGGACTACAATTTTGCTGTTCTCTTTTCTTTTATCATTTTGAATCTTTAACAGCCTTATTACTATAGAAATGAAGAAATATCTGCAGATTATAAGTACCTTCATAAAATTTTTTCGAAAGATAAAGGCGTTATAATATCATTTAATATTACATTCTTCCTGGTCTTATAAAGGATACTTTTTTACATTTCTACAACTTTTTGGTGTTTTTAAGTATTATGGAGATTATGTGTTGTTTTTTCATTTTGGCATTTACTGAAGCAGCCTAAAAATAGTTTTTCATGTACACCGCCATTTGTTTATTTGTTGACTTGGTAACATCCTGGAAATGTTGGGGTGAATAATGCCTTTCGAGCAATGAAAGATAAGGTCACTGCCTTTAACCTTTCTTTATCCAAGATTACGCTTCTAAAATATCTTCTCTTTTCTGAACTTATGATTTAAGATTTTTACTTGTTATTTTGACTTTTACTTTTGCCTCTTATTTTAGGCGTTGACAATCTTATTTCTTCTTGAATTCCCAATTTCGATCTACGTGTTTGCTATTTTTCAACCTTAGCAGAACAAATGTAAATGTAATCTGTAATATTAATGCATGCAGTCTGTGTTTTAAACTATACTCCAATTGCAATACAATAGTTTATTACACACTTGGCTCCACTGAATTTTTCTGAATTGAGAGGTGGGCTGCACTGAATTTTCATGCTTCCTTGATAGCACAGTCTACCTGTTTACAGTATATAGGTTCTCTACCACAACATCACTACAGTATACTTACTGTCTTCCAGTCTGAGCCTGAGCATTTTGCAGTGGCATTTCCCTACAGTTTGTTAAGACGACAACAGACCAGGGAACTCCAAATTTATAAACGTAAGATTAAGACACTAAAACTACGTTTAGCTTATTCATTACATGTTAAATGTGCTTTTCTATGGTATGTGCTTAGCAATATGTTTAACGCTTAATGATAATAAAATCTTTTATTAACACAGAATTGGTACAAAAAGATATGTGCATTGCAGGGCTGTGTTAGGAACCTAATAGAGTTCAGCCCCTAATTGGATACAAGGGGTCAAATTTGCTCCTCCTCACAAAACTTCAAAATATGGGGATCGGTAATAAAGGCATGTGCAGTACCATTTTATGCTATTTCAAGGTTGCTGATCATGAATATGATAAGAGCCACTCCAAAAAGTTTAAAAATAAATTTCAAACATAAGTATGACTTTTTCAAAGGTCAGTGATTATGAATATTGTAGTTTTGATTTTTGATTCTTTACTAGGTATTTAGTCATATATGGACCTCTATCAGGGGGTTAAAAATGACATATTTCTATTACAATTGAGAATATTTAGACTTATAGGTCTTGTACTTAAATTGAAACACACATTTTAGTATTTCAAATATTTAACGCAACTATTCATTTTTATTATTTACTTCTACCTCATGAAGTAAATCATTACATTTCTTATGAATACTCCGAGTTATGGTGGCTTCTGCTAATTCATACTTTTTTTGTTTGCATCTTTCTCTTTGAGTTGTCACCAAGTGACACTTTCCTGTGCTCATGGAAATGTTGTTGATTGGTGTTGTGGTGTGAAATCTTGCATACAAGTTGATAAATATTTTGTATGTCTTTATTTGTAACTTAGGCAAAGCAATGTAATATTAGTTTTTCATTAGTGAGAAGCATTCATGTTATGACAGGGTTAGGGGAAGTGCTTCAAAAAGGTTTGGCAAGTGTTTCTCTGCAGGGCTGTCTCAATCAACCACCACAGGAAAGCAGGAAATGGTTTTGGGGGCAGGTGTGAAGGTGTTTCCTGCCCCATTGGTCTGAGGTATGGCTGTTTGGAATTGGCTTGTATCAAAAGCATTTAAGTTCCAAGACATCCTATTGGCTCTAGGGGTTGGACAGTAGACCTATACATTTGCTTGATTTACTTCACTCTCTCTCTTACCAAATATCAATGAAGCAGCATCTCTCTGTCACACCATGAACTGAAAAGGACAACACAATGAAGAGCACAGGTCGGCAGCCATATTGAAACAGGCATGCGTCCTGTTCTGAAGAAAGCTGCCCAAAATGAGGACTTAACTTGAGACATTTTAAGTAACTAACAAGTCTGTGTGCCGCCTGAAACTACACATCAACATTTATCAGGTTGTATGGTTGCCAATATTCAAATGTACTTTGCATATTGTTATTATTTATGAATATTATTAATAATACATTATTTCAAAGTGTAACTTAACTCCTGCTTGTCTTTTACTACACCTAATTGCCTGATGTTATAGACAACATAGAAGGGAAGGTGGGAAGAAGTTATATGGTACAATACTTTATAAACAGTGGTAAGTCTGTGAGATTTGAGGCATCCTGACAAAGTCAAGTCAAGTCAAGTTGGGGAGCATGCACTGGTACAGTGCATTGCCGCACCCACTACACGACGAAACAACTCAGGATTCTGGTTGGCCCCCCTCCAGTCCCACCCTTCAGAAATGACACTCTATCTGCCGCAGCCAGGTGTTACGTGGGCGACCCCTTGGCCTGGTCCAGCCACTCGGGTCCCCAACAACGAGGATCTCACAAGCTGGATCACCCTCTGGGAAATGCACCTCATGGCCGTAGTGCCGTAACTGACGCTCCCTCACAATGCAGGTAATGTGCCTCATTCGGGACTCCATGAGCAACTGCTCAATCGACACAAAGTCAAACCAACGGTACCCAAGGATTTTCCGGAAAGACACGGTACCAAAGGAGTCCAGTCTTCATCTCAGGTCACTGGATAGCGTCCATGTCTCGCAACCATATAGCAAGATAAGAAGCACCAGGACTCTAAAAACTTGGACCTTCGTCCTTTTCCATAGATATCAGGAGTGCCACACACACCTCATGACCCCCCATGCCCTTCCAATCCATCTATTGACTTCATAGGAAGACTCACCAGAGACATGAATGTCACTGCCAGGGTAAGCAAACCTCACGACAAGGTCAACACTCTCTCCGCAAACAGACACACTGCTGATGGCTGTGCCCAAGAGGTCATTAAAGGCCTGGATCTTTGTTTTCATCCAGGACACTCACAAGCCCAGACACTCAGACTCCTCGCTCAGTCTCTCAAGTGCACAGATCAGAGCCTCTGTTGACTCCACAAAGATCACAGCATTGTCAGCAAAGTCAAGATCCTTGAATCTATCTTCACCAACAGATGCCCCACAGCCGCTGGACCCCACGACCTTGCCCAACACTCAGTCCATACAAGCATTGAACAGAGTAGGAGCAAGAACACACCCCTGACGAACCCCAGAATAAACTGGGAAAAACACAAAGGTTCTGCCTCCACTCTGCACAGCACTCACAGTACCAGTGTACAGGCCGGCCATGATATCCAGCAACCTCAAGGGGAATTCGCGAACCCTTAGAACGTCCCACAGGGCAGCTCGATCAACTGAGTCGAACACTTTACGAAAATCAACAAAGGCTGCAAAGAAAATCTGGTGATATTCGTGTTTGCGCTCCATGAGAACCCTCAGTGCCAGGATGCGGTTGATGGTAGATGTCTTAGGCGTAAAACCAGACTGTTCCAGTCGCTGGTAGGTGAGCAAGTGATCATGGATCCTATTGAGGACGACCCTAGCATGGACCTTACCCAGCACCGAGAGCATTGTTATTCCCCTGTAGTTTCTGCAATCCAGGCGATCACCCTTCCCTTTCCAGTTGGGACGACAAGTCCCGTTTTCCAGTCAGTTGGGATGATGCCAGTCTCACAAATGGAAGCAAAGATTGCTTGCAATGCCAGGAGGACAGCCTTACCACCAGCCTGGAGAAGTTCACCCCAGATATCACAGATCCCTGCAGCTTTACCTCTCCTCAGCTGGTTCACCATCTGTGCAATCTCAGTGAGATTGGGTGGTTCACAGTTAATTGGAGGATCAGCCTCAAGGACCGTGGACCCAGAGATATCCAACGTCTTAGCTGGAGGATCAGCTTTGAACTGATTCTGACAAAAGCGACATATTAATAATACAAAAGGGAAAAGCAGAGTAATATATTACTGTACCAAGACAAAAAAATTGGTTACTTTGTTCGATGCTAATATGTGACTGCTGTGGTGAAGTTTTGCACTGCTTGTGCAAGTAGATAGATACATAGATACAACAACATAGATGCTCTCCACCATCCTTTTAAAATAGCGTGCTTACAAAATGAAAGAGAGCAACTGCTAGATTAAGTAGCAATTGACCAGTAGATGTGCATAGTTTTCACAACCGAAAGTAGAACAAACAGTCAAACAAGAATTGCCAAGTAATTAACAAGAGCACAATAATTCAACAATAATTCAGACAAAATTTAAAACTACAAACACAAATCAAAACTTGGAAAGGTATGAGATGTTACCAGAAAATCATAACTTAAAATAATAAATGAACACTTGTTCAAAGCTCAGTCCTATAATCTTAGACAAAAGATGTTTCTGTGCTGGAATTTATAAGAAAGTCTTTGTAACACGAATGGTGGTGCCATTGTTAAAGTGGTCCTCTAGCAGCCACACCATGCTTTTTAGCAACTGTTAACAACCCAGCAGGACATACTTAAAAACAAACAAAAAATTTAAATCTTTCTTAAACAAAAATGTTAAATAAAAACACACAGATGAAAATGAAGTTTGAAAATTCGGCTATCAAAATATTAAAGTCACATGAACAGAAAAATGTATCCAAGAAGAAAAAAAATTAATGAAAACACAGGGGTTTTCCAGTTCTTAACAAAGAGATGAGAGAGTCTGGGGAAAACTGCCATGTCTTATACTTTAAATTATCTGGATGAAACATTGGAATTACTTAGCCATTAGCTAACCAAACGAGCAAGATGGACTGAAAGCTCTCTTCTCATTTATCATACTTCTCATGTTCTAATCTGAATGTGGTATGATGCTGCTTAGTTTATGTAAATCCACAGCACAAGTAATGTTTTGACTAAAGCACATGCAAAGTTTTTATCTCTAAGGGGACTGGGTTCTTATCTAAGCCTGATGTGTAATACACATATAGGTTTTACTCTGGATATCCCATCTTTTCCCTCATATCCTGAACATGTGTTTCTTATATTAATTGGTGAGTAGTGATTATAAGAAGTGTCCCTGTAATGATAGGTGCTTTATCTTGGAGTGTTCAATGTTTTCAGGTATTTCTCACAACTGTGGACTAGATAAAGCACTTTAATAAACGGATGGATATGTGACTTGTGATTTTTTTTTACTTGTCATTTTCATGGAATACTCAGATACAACTGTAGAATACTGCCTGTTGTGTATTTTCAAAAGTACACACATCATATTATTATTTGGCTTTTACTATAAGCTATTCATTTATTTTGTGAAATGCCTTAGCATGCATCAATAGGATATCATTTCTAAGAAACTCTGAAAATCTTGTATACCTTACAAAAAAAACCAACCATTTAGATAAAAAAATGAGACTGCCTATATTCAGAAAATTTAGAAAGGAGCTTTTATTAAATATTTTGTAACTAGTAATTCACACCTTTTCAGGTATAAACTGAAAATATCTCTTTGGGGAAATTTGATTCTAAAGTGAAAATAGGCAAGGTGTGATCAACAGTCTCATCTCAAGGAAAGTTTCCCCAGAAGATAACTAGTCAAGTTGCATGTGTGGAAAGCAAATCTATCCACAGCTGGTTAAAGCTCTTGTGTCTGTCACAACAGCCCCTTGTGCTGCATATATTATGTAAGCTGAACATCTTTCAGAGAAAAAGGCTCACAAACGAATCAGTGAACCTCTCTGCCAATGTATCCCCTGAGGCCATGTGTGATAAAATATTTAGCCACTTTAGTTACTTGTTTTCCTTTGCAAAATGAAAATGATACACAGATAGCTTGGAAGTGATGTATAAACCCAGTCTATTACAACTTACTTTTCATCCCTAAACACCTATGTACTTTATTTTTGCCATATTCATACAGTATGTGGCATTTACTGTAGTCTTTTTACATTGTAATTTTCACTGGAGTGGCCCTGTCAAATCAGGGCAACTTTTACAACTATAGAAGTGGGAAGAAAGTCACAATCTTTGTTTGGATTTACTTCACAAATGTTTAAAGGCAACCAGTAACATAAAAGCACATTAGACTGAAAAAAATATTTTGGGAAAAAATAACAGAGAAACAGGAGCAGCCAGTGTTTAGTTAAAAAAAAAATATTGAAATAATTTGATCCTATTATGAAATCTAATCTAATCTTAAACTAGTCAGATTGTCACTATAGTAATATATAACAATAAAGTATAAATATAAATAGTGTATCCATGTAAAAACTAACTTTGCCTCCTTGATTCTCATTGTAAAATATGCGTCTATAATATATGTGTTGGACACTCTGTTATGCAGTACTCGAGAAGCCAACATTGCGAATAAAATGGATTTCCTTTAACCCAGCTTTGTCACTTTATCATTACTTTCTTCAGCTGTAGCATAGCCAGCAACCAGTTGTAGGATCAGGATATTTCAGTTTAAACAGACTGACCATACTTACAATCACCTCAAAGCATCACAAATTACTTGGGGACATTTAATCAGAAAAAAATGTATCTAAGGAAAACAAACTAATGAAAACACAGGGGTTTTCGAGTTCTTAACAAAGAGATGAGAGAGTCTGGGGAAAACTACCATGTCTTGTAGTTTAAATTATCTGGATGAAACATTGGAACAACTTAGCTATTAGCTAACCAAAGGAGAAAAATGGACTGAAAGATCTCCTCTCATTTGTCATACTTCTGATGTTCTAATCTGAATATTGTATCATGCCGCTTAGTTTATGTAATCCACAACACAAGGGCAATTAGGGCAATTTTTATACATTTTCAGTAAAGTGAAAATGTTGTTAGGAGTAAAATAAAGTGCAGAAGTGTCCCAAAATGTGTGACCAATGGAGAAAGTGACCTTTACACCATGTTTTTGAAAAAGCACAGAGATGTTCAAGGTTATAGGTTCATGTAAAATACACCATTTGAAGAAAATATGTAAATAGTTTTGCATTACAAATTTTCTATTATTTTGTAGGTTTTTCATAACTGAATTTCAAACAAAGCGGCAGCTTTCTGCTGGCATTGGCAGAAATGTGTCACCAGACCACTATCATGTATTATGCCAGTTTCCTTGAAGACATGCGTGAATGAGTGTGGGTGTGTTTTTGAAAGGTCAGTGTGTAGATTTGTTGCTAGAGAAGGTTCTGGCTTCTCAAGACCCTGTAATAGTTGATGGAGTGATAGTTTTAAGGCATTGATAAGAGAGAGAGAGAGTGAAAATAGACACTGAATGCCACTAAAGAAGCACACTGGGCCAATGCTAATCATGTGCTTCAGAAAATCAACTATATTATAGTTTTACGGAAAAAAGAAAACATTCACAGAACTGTAGCACTGTGTGGTCCAATTGGAAGAAGTCCCCTGACATCAACATTTCTATAAATGTCTCTTGCAAAGTGGAGGAGAATAAGGTAAGGTCTCCAAAAGCAGATAAAACTTGGATGCTACAGCACAGAGGGACAAAATATTGTGACAACATGATCCATGAAGTGTTTAACATCTACACCAAATATGTGAAATGCATAACATTGTGAAAAGTTTTCAGAAATGTGTGCTGCATAGTATGAATGGAAAGAGTTTTTTTTTAATTTACCAGTTTTTAATATGTACCATCTCCACATATTTATTATGTAAGACTTACCTATAGTTTGTGGAAAATTTAATCCAAGAATATAGATGAAATGATGAAAACTCCTATATCAGTGAGTGTCTTGTATATTTATCAGGAAAATGTGTTAAAGGAGAGTGTCACCTTGGCCTCGCTCCAAACAGGAAGGACTGGAAAACAAAACTGCGGTCTATTGAAAATCCAAGGAAAGGATAAACATGGGAAAACATAAATTATTAAAATAATGAACTAACACAAAGCAAATCCTATATGTCCCCGAGGCCTTACTGTTGTGACGCTACAACACAAAATGGTGTAAAGGGATGACAGGCCTCAAAACAATCAAAAAATGTACTTAAAATGAGTAAAACCATTAGTTTGCCTAGAGAAAACCTCTCCCCAGGTAGTCCCCAAACTCGAATGGTAGGCTTCAACGCCTGCTCAAGCCCAAAAATGAGGCACTGACTTTAAAAAGTTCAAAAACAGTTTTAAATGTGCCCAATGCAAAAAAATGCCCTTGAACAGATGGGAAACTGTAAAACCTCTGGCTTGACAAGACAAAGAAGACCGGAGAGTCTTTATAAATGAAGACTATTTATAGTATGAAAAATTGGGAGTGGTCTCCCCTAGACTTTCTTGTATACTCAGATTTGGGGATGGATATTTGAGGAATAAACCGCAAGACAATGATTATATTTTTATATTATGTACATTAAGGAACCATCAACAACAAATCAAATCAAATTAATAATATGTATATTGAACAATTATTATGAAAGTTGAATAAATCAGACTGTGCAGCTGCATGAATCAAAAAAAAATGCGCATGTGTTCAGGTAAAGTACCACTTCCGGTTAGCGGAAATAACCCAAAAGTTAATAGAAATCTACATTTTGTACCTAATACTTGTATGCAAAATTTGATTAACCTAACTGAAAGCATACTCAAGTTATCATGTTTACATACACACACACACACACACACACACACACACACAGACAGACAGACACACAGACATAAGTCCAAAAATGGTATTTTCTGACTCAGAGAGGTCTAAAATGTTAAGATTCATTAAAATCTCAAAATGAAATTTTTGGAGGATTCCAATACTTTCCCATATACAAGAAAGTAAAAAATGGAAAAAAAAGAAAACAAGTTTCCAAATTGTCATCCAGAAATCCAAAAGTCATAAGCAAATTTTCAAAAAAATAAAACAAAATCCAAAGAAAACAATACTCACAAGATCAGATGCACTCCACAGCAATCATTTAACCTCTCCTAGTTGAATTATACAGTGAAATCATTGTTTTTGTAATACTTTAGCATTATGAGCTCTTAAGTTCACACTGTCCTTTAACTGCCTTAAGCTTGTATTTTTTCATGGTGTAATTATTATTCTTGAATAAGTGCAAAAAACCTATCATATAACCAAACCTCTTACTGTCTTAATATTCTATATTTAGGATGTGTCCATGTGATTTCCATATACTTTTCAGGTATATGTTAATAAAACTTTTGTATAACTATGATACCTTTAAAAAACCTTTGACTAACAAAAAACATCAGCATAGCTGTGTTTGCTGTATAGACTAGGTAAGGTCTATGTGCCATGCTACCTTGATATATCTTGGCTAAATAAAATATGTTGATACATTTGTGGTGTGTGAAGAGCTGAACCTGAGGATTTCCCTAATACCATCTCTTCAACCTCAATATATAGGCTGAGGGCGGTGATTGATATTGTGACCCCACCTCATGGTGGTTTCACCCACAAAACACAAGGAACATAAGACAACACTGCAAATCCACAATGTATGGATATAAAATTAAAAATAAACATAATATTAACAAAAACTACATAATAACAAAAACATCACAAAAACAATAAAAGATACATATAAAGTGGAATATAAACATAAGCCAGGGAAAAAACAGTGGCTGTAACATAACTCTAATTGCATAGGCTGTTGTCCATGTCTACTAAGTAAATGAATTTTCCCACTTTTTTCTTCTCCCAAATAAATAACAATTAGTCACCTACCATTTCTCTTTGTCTCTTTCTTCTGCCTTACCAAAGAACCTTGCCCAGCTTATCCCCCTACTTAGGGTCTAATCGCTTGAGCAGAGGGTAACCTATGAAGCCCGCCTTAGATCTTCTTCTGAGTCTACTGCCAAAATGCAAATCAATGTCTTTAGGTGTTAGCTGTTTATAAAACCATGAACAAGAAATAAAATATCTGATAATCATGTTCTTCAAGATGACAGCATTCATCTGTGTAAGCAGATGGTCAAATAAGAAGAGATCAAAATCCAAAGTGACAGGCTGCTGCTATTAATTAAGATAAAAAATTGTCTTGAGTTGCAAAAACATAAATGTTATCTAGCACAGCCAGCCAGCCAGCCATTATCCAACCCACTATATCCTAACTACAGGGTCACGGGGGTCTGCTGGAGCCAATCCCAGCCAACACGGGGCGTAAGGCAGGAAACAAACCCCAGGCAGGGTGCCAGCCCACCACAGCAATTTTAGTATCTAGTACAGAAACAGAAAATATTTAAGGTATGACAGACCATTTTATTTCTTTGATTACTGGGAACATCATAATAAATATCTTCCAGTTGATTACAATAGATAGACTTTTTTTAAAATGCTTGGTAAAGGAATTTTGGTATTGTGTAGCCATTTCAAACCACATAAAGGTAACTTGGCTTGCACACTGTTTATCAGTTTAGTAATTTATGTTGTGGGCGGCTAGCAATTAATTTGAAAACAAGAAGGGGAAGATGATGAGAAGAAACAGAGAGTAGGTGACATACTAAAATTCTGTTGTTCATTACTACATTGTAAATCAATTTTGTCAATATTGTTTCTTAATTAAGTATAGCATTGGATGTGTTATTGGGAGACTTGATAATAGCAATATGATTTTATGGGTAAGACAATAAAAAAATCTGTGTTAATGAGTGCCTGAGCACCAAAAACAAAGGGTTATGGTGAAAGGAACTTTCAGAATTATGAGATGATAAAAGTGGTATTCCCACTGATGGCGCCACTGTTCTTTCTAGTATACATATGGAAAATACAGTATCTGGATATAAACAACAAGCTGGTTAAGTTTGCAGAGTCTAGAGATTACCACACCAATATATTAGGTTTCATCTTGACTTAAACCTCAGTTAAAGTCATGCATTTCTGAAAATAATGAATTGTGTCTGCTTTTTTGGCAAAACCATGCCCAACATTTTATATCAAGGACTAGGACCTTTAATTCAATCAGGTGTGGATGTTATAGATGCTTATGGACTGATTTATGGATGAAACTGGTACTTAGAGTGATTATTGAGCTAAAGTTCGTAATAAATCTTCTATAATAATTAGCAAAGCCTACAAATTGTAGTACTTACTTCACAGATTTCAGAACTTTCCAATCCTTAATGGCTCTTTGTTATGATTAGCTTCTTTATTTTTTTCCCTTGGGCTTTAAACAAAAAGTATACATCTAAAGAGAGGTTTAGAAGCCCAGGGAGATTTGTTTCTAACATTGTTTTTCATTTGGAGTTGATAAATATGATACTGAAAATTAATCATGTGCTCCTCTGATGTCATTTGTTTTTTTTTTGTGGGAGATGCCATTCTGGAGAATTAGTTTTGATGATTGGTAAGTTGTTACTATGTAGGGACGACTGGAAGTTTTGAAGTCTTAGCGAATCCCTGCTTTAGGATTAGCTTTATGGTTTTGGCTAATATTGACTTCCTGGCAATGATGTTTGGTTTGTCTTGACTATACAGTAATCCCTCGCTATATCGCGCTTCGCCTTTCGAGGCTTCACTCTATCGCAGATTTTATATGTAAGCATATTTAAATATATATCGCGGATTTTTTGCTGGTTCGCGGATTTCTGCAGACAATTGGTCTTTTAATTTCTGATACACGCTTCCTCAGTTGGTTTGCCCAGTTGATTTCATACAAGGGACGCTATTGGCAGATGGCTGAGAAGCTACCCAACCACAGCGCGTATTATGTATTAAATAAAACTCCTCAAATATATTGTGAGCACGGGGGCTGTTCGCACCCCTAGAAGATACGGCCGCTCCTCAAAAAACGCTGAAAGATTACCTTCACAGTGCTCCCTTCTTAGCTGGCTGCTTTGCAAGCGATATGCTTCCTGCATGGTGCTTCGCATACTTAAAAGATCAAACAGCACGTATTGATTTTTGATTGTTTGCTCTCTCTCTCTCTGCCCCTGACAGGGGGTGTGAGCAGAGGGGCTGTTCGCATACTGACTTGGAGGATACGGACGCTCCTCTAAAAAATGCTGAAAAATGCTTGCTTCCTTCCTTGCAGCTACTTTGGCTTTTAAGTATGCGAAGCACCGCCGGACAAACAGCCCTATTGATTTTTGACTGTTTGCTTTTTTCTCCCTCTCTCTCTGACGGGCACTCCTTTGAAGAGGAAGATATGTTTGCATTCTTTTAATTGTGAGACAGAACTGTCATCTCTGTCTTGTCATGGAGCACAGTTTAAACTTTTGAAAAAGAGACAAATGTTTGTTTGCAGTGTTTGAATAACGTTCCTGTCTCTTTACAACCTCCTGTGTTTCTGCGCAAATCTGTGACCCAAGCATGACAATATAAAAATAACCATACAAACATATGGTTTCTACTTCGCGGATTTTCTTATTTCACGGGTGGCTCTGGAACGCAACCCCCGCGATGGAGGAGGGATTACTGTATTTCATCTTCTGGGTCTCAATTCACTACATCTGCTGGCAGTATAGCTTCATTTTTGTTTAAACCATACAGTAATTAGACGTTTACCTCTGAGAAACAACACTGACAATTAGTAAATAAATATACTTTTCCAGCTTTGCATATAATTAGTTATTCATTAATCTCTTCATAACCTCACAAACATTAGATACGTGAGTAGATAAATTGGTAGAAAAAATTAATATTTCATCTACATAAGCTAAGATATATTCTCCCAGCACATCATGAAAAATATTCTCAAAGGACTGAAATGCTCCTGGATCTTTAATAAATGGATGACTAAATACTCATAGTGGCCACTACTAGTTTTAAAGGCTGACTTCCACTTATCCTTTCCTTTAATTCTAATGAGATTATAAGCACTATGCATATCCAGCTTAGAAAAACTGGTTGAACCTGAGACTTGTGTAATTAAAGGTGTAAACAAAATTTTATTTTGTTCCCTAAAATCTCAACAAGGTAGAAGAGAATGTTTTCTCCACAATGAAAAAGAAGTCACCCCCATAGGCTTTCTGGATGGTGTATTGAAACTATTAGCCACAAAGGAAACCATTCAAAAACACCAAAACAAAAAAACAAAAATCAAATCAAAAAAGCAAATCAAGAATCAAAAACTAGAAACAAAGTCCAAAGTACTAAGAACTTGCAGTCTAAATGGTGCTGCCATATTCTATACTAGCAGCACAATGATGTCACATGTGACACAACTTTGGCTATCCCCTCCAGCAACAACCATTGCAATCATTAAAGCTAAAGGAACAAAATGGCATCAAATGTGAAAATTCAAAAGGGCATCACAACAAAATAGCCCTAAAGAAATTATTATAACTATATATAGTTATAGGGGTCGCACGGTGGCGCAGTGGTAGTGTTGCTGCCTCGCAGTAAGGAGACCTGGGTTCGCTTCCCAGGTCCCCTGTGTGGAGTTTGCATGTTCTCCCCGTGTCTGCATGGGTTTCCTCTGGGTGCTCCGGTTTCCTCCCACCATCCAAAGATATGCAGGTTAGGTACATTGGCGATCCTAAATTGCCCCTGGTGTGTGTGTGTGTGTGTGTGTGCCCTGCGGTGGGCTGGCGCCCTTCCCAAGATTTGTTCCTGCCTTGTGCCCAGCAGACCCCCGTGACCCTGTGTTAGGATATAGTGGGTTGGACGATGACTGACTGATATATAGATTATGCTGTTAGGTACTGTATGCCTACAGTTTGTTGATCAGTTTGCCAAGTGGTATTGTACTAGAATTGATTGAATGCCTATTTCTGGTATCTATACTACTATTGTGCAGGGGCTTGGGATATTTTTGTTTTCCAAGCCAAAAAAAAAAACACACATCGGGTCACATCAAACATCAAAACAACGATGACTGTGTTTTTGCAAAATGAATGACTTGTTAATAAAGAGCTTCCCCGCAAAAATACTGTCACTCAGCAACATTAAACTAAACTGATAGGGCGTTTTTGGGATAACATCAGGAAAAAATGTCCAGAGCTGTGGCGCATCCAAAACTGAATTTTGTACAATGACAGCGCTTGAAGCACAGTTGTCCCTCTCCTTTCTTCTCTATAATATATCTCACCTGGCACCGGCTGATGGTGTTCCTCTATAAAGGTTATTTAGTCCTATTTTATATACATAATACAAACCACCACAATGTCTATTTGTGCTTATGTCATCTTTCTGCAATGATCTTCCCCATGTTTTGGAAATATTAAAGTCCTTCAACGCCATTTTAGACTATAAATTTAAAGGGCTGTTTTCTGCCACTTAGGCTTTTTGAACATTCTGCTATTTTTCCAGCTATTAGCTGTTTTCCTGACTGATTTAAATATTATGAACAGTTCTGATATTTCACACTCTCTTCCTTTTAATTGATTAGAGTTTTAGTCTTTCCTCTTCTGATTGATTTGGAATGACAAGAAATAACAACAGCAATGTTTGTATAGCACATTTTCATAAACAGAATGTGTCTCAAAGTGCTTTGCAAGATTTCAAAGAAATAGTTACAAGAAAAAAAGTTAAATTAGACAAGAATAATAATGAACAAATAATAAAAAAAATAAATCAATACAAGCTTACATAACATAGATATATAAACACTAATTCATGACAAGTGTGTACCAATGCCTCACTTTCAGATTTGTA
Organism: Erpetoichthys calabaricus; assembly: GCF_900747795.2. Classification (NCBI taxonomy): domain Eukaryota; kingdom Metazoa; phylum Chordata; class Cladistia; order Polypteriformes; family Polypteridae; genus Erpetoichthys; species Erpetoichthys calabaricus. The sequence continues at coordinate 185,364,169 of NC_041397.2, read as the reverse complement.
AGTATACAGTATCACTGGGCCTGTATGATGTGTCTGGAACTGGGTAAGCCCTCCATCACTTTATTGTGTTCAAGATTACTAGAGTATATGAAAAATCCTAAAAATTAGCTTAAAATAGTTTAAATATGTGCATAGGCTTTATCTCTCCATTTGCACAATGTACTTGATGAGCTTTTCTTCAGTAGGTATTTTTGATTCTTAGTGATTCATGTTTTCTTATTGAAGAAACACTGCACAGTCTTTGTGCATGCCCTAATATTCATGTAGATATTTATGCAGACTACGTCCCCTAAAGTTATCACCATGCGGTTCATAAAGTATATTCCACTCTTGCCTCTTTCCGGCCATCCTACAGAGCCTCCTCAACTTTCTTTGTTTACTTTCTTGCAGCCCTTTTGATAACTGACTAGTTTATATTTGGTGATGAGACTGACAGATCTACCTAGGGTAGTCACATCCATGGAGTGTTAGGCCTCATTTACATTAGCATAAAACATTTCCAGGATCATATTTTTGCTGATCGTGTACTAAACAAATTCTGAAAAGTTGGAATACTTTGCAATGTTAAACCATTCTTTGGTTTATACTGACCTAGGGTACTAGGCAGTTTTAATCTATTCTATGCATTTGTTTTGCCTGTTTTATATATTTGATTTTCACATTTTTATTGTAACTAATGAAAAAGAATTTGAGGAAGGTGTTGTATAATTTAAGGGCACATGGCAGAGGTAGAGTTTTGAAATAACTTGCAAATACTTTTAATATATAACATAAATTAAGTACCTTTAACAAATCAGCACAAATATCCCAGATTTATCAGTTGTTAAATTAGATCACAGTAGTACTTTTAAAATATTGCATAAAATAAACCATACCTTGTATCATATATTGCATATAACTTCTTGTTCCCATCAACTGCATTCCTTTAAAGAAAAATTAAAAAAAATATATCAGTGTGGTGCTATTCATGTTGAAACATTCATTTCATAATTTCTTAACAGACCTTTAGTTTTTCTCCAATAACTCAGAGATGCATATTTTACATTAAATAGCATCTGTCAATCAACCCATTTGTAATGAAATTTATCAATAAACTTTTAAAAATGTTATTCATATTTGTGCTGCATTTTTTATTGTTCAGTTTAAATTTTATGTAGGCCACAAAAATGTATATACAGTGATCCCTCGCTATATCGCGCTTCGCCTTTCGCGGCTTCACTCAATCGCGGATTTTATATGTAAGCATATTTAAATATATATCGCGGATTTTTTGCTGATTCGCGGATTTCTGCGGACAATGGGTCTTTTAATTTCTGGTACATGCTTCCTCAGTTGGTTTGCTCAGTTGATTTCATACAAGGGACGCTATTGGCAGATGGCTGAGAAGCTAGATTGCTTACTTTTCTCTCTGTCTTGCGCTGACTTTCTCTGATCCTGACGTATGGGGATTGAGCAGGGGGGCTGTTCGCACACCTAGACGATACGGACGCTCGTCTAAAAATGCTGAAAGATTATCTTCACGTTGCTACCTTTTGTGCAGCTGCTTCCTGAAACGACATGCTGCACGGTGCTTCGCATACTTAACAGCTCGAAGGGCACGTATTGATTTTTGACTGAAAAACAAACTCTGTCTCTCTCTATCTCTCTCTCTCTCTCTCTCTTTGTCTGCTCCTGACGGAGGGGGTGTGAGCTGCCGCCTTCAACAGCTTTGTGCCGCGGTGCTTCGCATACTTAAAAGCCAAACAGCCCTATTGATTTGTTTGCTAGAGATTGTTTTCTCTATCTATGTGACATTCTGTGCTCCTGACACGCACTCCTTTGAAGAGGAAGATATGTTTGCATTCTTTTAATTGTGAGACAGAACTGTCATCTCTGTCTTGTCATGGAGCACAGTTTAAACTTTTGAAAAAAAGACAAATGTTTGTTTGCAGTGTTTGAATAACGTTCCTGTCTCTCTACAACCTCCTGTGTTTCTGCGCAAATCTGTGACCCAAGCATGACAATATAAAAATAACCATATAAACATATGGTTTCTACTTCGCGGATTTTCTTATTTCGCGGGTGGCTCTGGAACGCAACCCCCGCGATGGAGGAGGGATTACTGTAAATCCTAGCCCAAGAAATACAGTACATATTTGGAGTGTACAGTGCCTTGTGAAAGTTTTAATCCCCTTCTGTGTTTATCCTGTTTTGTCACATTGTAATCTGGATTTTATGTAATGGACTTAACAATACTGTCCAAATTGTTGAAGTGGAATGAAAATAAACTACCTTTATATATATATATACTGTACATAAACAAGTAAAAACTGAAAAGTTGAGAGTGCATGTACAGTATATTCATCTCTTTTGCTATGAAAGTCCTGAAAAAGATCTGGTCTAACAAACTAACTTCAGAATTTACAAAATTACTTGATGAGGGTCCACCTGTGTGCAATCAAAATGTCATGTGATCAGTCATGTGATATCTGTATAAATAGACCCATTCCAAAAGGCTCCTGACTCTTCAACATCACTTCAATCCAAACAGGTCAGAGACAAAGTTGTGGAGACGTCTAGATCAGGATTGGGTTATAAAAATCCATTATAACGAAAAGGAAATGATATGGCACTACTATAAATCTGACAAGAGAAGGCCGTTCACCTAAACTCATGGACCGGGCAGAATAGATTCGATTAGATTAGATTAATCCTCTTCGTGACGAAAAGCACATAAGGTGTTGACAATTTGCCTCCATCTTGTCCTGTTCACCCCATGTTAGTTCCATCTACTTCATCTTATTTATCACAGTTTGCCACCAAGTTGTTTTAGGTCAGCTTTGTTTGCCTTCCCAGTTGGTGTCTATCTTAGACCAACCATAGGTATACTGTTCTGGTCCATTCTGAGGATGTGGCCAAGCCATCCTATGCATCGGCACTTGACCTCCAACACCACATTCTAGCCCCTAGTTTCCTTGTAAAGGTCTTCATTAGAGATCTTCTCAGGCCAGAAGATATGAAAGATCTTCCTGAGACATTCACTGTGGAAGGTGTCAATCTTATTCATGTCTCCCTTTACAACACACCAGCATTGAGAGCCATACAAAAGACCAGGTTTGACATTGACATTATAAAGTCTGACTTTTGTTCTCAGGCAATACTGTTTGGATTTCCAGATAGGTTGAAGTCTTGCAAATGCACTGTGTGCTTTCTCAAGTCTTGCTCTGGTGTCTTTTTGTGCTGTATTAACCTTACTAAAAAGACTGCCAAGATATGTAAACTCCTCAACATATTCGAGTGGAGTATCACTTACTCTGATAGGTGCACTGGGATTTATGCACATCACTTGTGTTTAAGAAGCAATAATGTTGAGGCCTGTTTGCTTGGCAAAGATGTGCAGTCTGTTAGTCTTCTCATGCAAATGGAGTAATTTTGTGGAAAGGGCAGCTAGGTTGTCAGCAAAGTCAAGATCTTCAAGCTGGGATAATGGAGTCCACTGAACAACAGGGCAAGGAGAGTATTAATCAGAGATGTAACAAAGACATGAAGGATAATACTGAAGGAGCTGCAAATATTCACAGTGGTGTTGGGAATATCTGTCCACAGGACCACTTTAAGGTGTACACTCTATAGAGTGGCATTTTATAATATTACAGCATGTGGCACACTCCAGAAATAAATGGAAGAAGGTATTCTGGTCACATGAGACTAAAATGTAACATTTTGGCCATAATGGGAAATGCCACGTGTGGCACAAACTCAACATTTCTTACCACCCCGAGAACAACATTCTCACACTGAAGCATGGTGGTGGCAGCATCATACTCTGGGAATATTTTTCATTGTCAGGGACAGGAAATTGGCAAAGATTGAAGGAAAAATGGACTGCACTCAATTCAGGGCAATTCTTGAGGAAAACCTATTTAAGTTTGCAAGAGATTTAAGACTGGGATGAAGGTTCACATTCCAGCATGACAATGACCCCAATCATACTGCTAAAGCTACACAGGAGTGGTTTAACAGGAACCATTTAAATGTCTTGAAATGGCATAAGCAAAGTCTAGTCATCAATCCAATTGAGAATCTGTGCCATTACTTGAAGATTGCTGTACACCAACATAACCCATCTAACTTGAATGAGGTGGAGCAGTTTTGCCTTGAGAAATGGACGAAAATCCCACTGGCACAATGTGCTAAGCTAATAGAGACATTACGCAAGAGACTTGCAGCTGGAACTGCAGTAAAAGGTGGCTCTACATAGTATTCACTTTGGGGGATGATAAACTTATACACACTCATAATTTCTGTTTTTTTGCCTTAACTATTATTTGTGTCAAAATAAAAAATATTTTACACCTTCAAAGTTCCATATAGTATAAATCAAATGATGCTAACCGATTAAAAATCCAATTTTATTCCAGGTTGTTATGCAATATTGCAATATGCAATGCAATAAAACAAGACACACACTGGATGAATGTCTCGATGTATGCTGAATAATCCAGGTAAGGAAATTCTAGAAAGTTGATTCTGTTCATCTGGACATAGTTTCAAAACACCAGGTCTCGGTGGCTTTCAAACTCCAAAACACGCCACGGTAAAAATTGGACCACCCCAAGAATCAGGTGCCCTGGCACAGACAGAGTAATATAGCTTACGCAGTTAAGTGCCAGGAGGATTGCCGTAAATTATACATCGGGGAAACCAAACAACCACTGGCGAAGCGGATGGCACAACACAGAAGAGCTACCTCGACAGGCCAGGACTCTGCGGTCTATTTACATCTACAGGACAGTGGTCACTCTTTCAGTGATGAAGATGTGCACATCCTTGACAGGGAGGAATGCTGGTTTGAGCGAGGAGTCAAGGAGGTCATTTACATGAAAAAGGAATAACCATCTCTGAACCGAGGAGGGGGCCTAAGGGTACCTCTTTCACCATCTTACAATGCTGTGATTGCAGCCATTCCCCAACTCTCTGTGAATGGTACTCATGGCCATTGATCAATGGACAATTTGCATATCATTGATCACATGGCCCACTGTTAGTCAATGGTGCTAGTTTCAGTCATTATGCAAAGGTACTGTTTATAACTTTATTATAACTTTATAACTGAGACTGAGGAAGTCACTTGGATGAGTGATGAAACATACCTCCCTCGGAAAAAAAAACTATGTCCTGATGAACAGAATCAACTTTCTAGAACACTGGATGAATATTTTTGCAAGGTACTGTATAAGTTCTTAATATGTGTAATAGTGCCATTTTTTCGGAGTAACCAGGATTTCTATCTCACATACCAAAGATGGCAGTGATGCTGTCGACTCCAAACTGTCCCAGCGTGAATGTGTTAATATGCCTCATGATGCCTTCCACTTCTTACCCAATGCAGCCAGCAAAGGCATCAGCTCCTGCCACCCAGAAATGGAGAAAGTGGGTTGCAAAACTGATGAATGGACAATGGTTTAGCATCTTTATTAATATGACTAGATTATATTAAATTAGAATGCTTTATATAAATAATAAAAGTACTAATCCACTTAACCTAAATCATAGCATTTATACAGTATATGACAATGTTATAATTACTGGTTTATAATGTCCTTTATATAAAAAGAAGTAAATTGTTCCATTATACTCATCAGATATTGCAAAATGGGGATTATGAGGTTGCTTGCATTGCTCCATTTAGCTTATTCTTTACAATGTCAGTTATATTGTTCCAGTTGGCCCCAGTCACTTTAGTTTGCTGCTCTATTTGAATTAGTGATCTTTTCCCATAATGTTAAAAGAAAAATCAATATTATATTGAGTTGCATTAGTTGTATCATTTAATGCAACAGGAGTAAATGTTTAGACATGGAAAAGACATTAAAACTCGTCCAGTAGTAGTCTTTGCCTGCAGAATAAAGTTAAAACATTTTGTAATTATACATTAGCATCTCTGGATTATATTTATCTTGAATACTTCTGCAAGGAGAGTGAAAAAGATCTAAAATGGATTTGCATGTATACAAACAGAGAGATATGAGACATACACTGTGTTTATAGCCTCAAATATTGTTTACCGAGTGACATCTAAAACAATCTGTTATTAAACAACCTGCCTGTAATTGCATTCTGCACCAAAGAACTGCATGAGATTTGACACAGCATATAAAAGCTTTTTGTTATGTAAGCAATAAGTGGTAGTCTCTGATTTGATGTTACTGTTCATATAATCAGCCTTTCATCTGCAGAAGAGAAAAGGCTAATCAGACATCTCTGCTCCAAATAGTAACTGGATTAGGCAAGATAGAAGAATAAATTAGCCCCAGAAGAAGTAAGCAGTGCTTAGTCAAGTTTATCTTATTGTTTAGATAAGTTTTATTTTTCCCCAATGTAATGGATAAAGTCTGTTAAATGCTGTTTTAACACTTGCTTTTTGTATGGCGCTGTAAGACAGTTTTTTGTATTTAAAAACAACTGCTTTACAATGCATAAAAAGTTAAATTAAAATACATAAACAATTTCAGTATGTCTTTTATTCATACAATATCTAATGTAATTTTTAAGAGCACAAGGTATTATATTATTTAACTGTGACATGTGCAAAGCATTGGTCCACTGGGCAGCATACTCAACACACTTAAGCAATTTAGACTTGCTAATTCACCTAATCTGTATGTGTTTGGGATTCACAAACAAAACCTGAAATATCCAGAAAAAAATAAAACATCTACAAAAATGGAGAATGTGTAAACTTACATCTAGGAGAATTATTAACCAGCAATACAAAAAATATCAGGGTAGTTGACTATTAATAAAGCTCCAATAGGCTCCTATAAGCTCAGTTTACATTAGAGTTTAAATTCTTTGACATGAGGAGTGTTTATAAATAGAGACTCAACATCAGTAGACTGGATGGAATTTGAATGGTCACACAAAGCTCATTCTACAGCAAACAGCAAACTCACAAATAGCATGCATTTTGTTTGGTCTGGAAAGCATATGTATAGTAAGTAGGTGAGAGTGTTGAAGGGATGGATAGAGAAATCAGCAACAGGAAATAGTGATAGACATGGGTAGAATGAAATTAGAACAAGCAGCCGAGAGGACAAATGAGATTTTTAGAATGGACATTATTCAAGTAACAAATTATTCAGTCTATGTATAGTGTCTTTCTTTGAAATGTTAGCTTTTTCAAGGTTGAAATACATTACCTGAGGTCCTTTTTCATTTTTAACAAGATTACAAATCCAACAATATCTATGTTAAAAATAGTTTCTAAGAATAACAAAACAGTTTAAAAATATAAAATGCATTTCATCTTAACATTTCATAAATAATGAACAATTAAGAATGTTCAAAGCCAACTCCTCATTGCCTCATTATCACTTATTATAATGTGCTAATTGAATTTTCCCAAGGCCTTGATTGTTTATCCGAGTCTATTATATGTTTTGGTCATACCTTGAGTGAATTCATATTTTCAGAAAAAAAGAAAAAATTACATGAATAAAGAGTCAAAAGCTTATTACTTAAAATCAGTTGGGTAAAACCAAGATAACAAGACTATTGTTTTCTATGTATCATAATATTTAAAAATAATAGTGTTAGTTTGACATTTAAGTAAGAATTTCACTGCACTCTGTACATGTGGCAATACTGGCAGCAGAAAAATATTTTTATGATATCTATGTTCATTAACTCAGCAGACAACAATGGAAGCAAGGAGGTCCTGTTTGTTGAATTATTCACAGAGCTACCACGGTATTTAGCAAAAATGTTTGTTTATACTGCAGCCTAATAAAATACACAAGTTACATATATACAACATTTCAGATTAATAGTAGCATTCAAATGGCATTTCATACTAATAGTTGTCTTATAAAATACATCACATAAGATATATTAAAAAAAATGGACAAATGGTTCCCCAATCCATAAGATCTTTAACTCTAATGGCATCATCTGACATGCTTTACAAATACAAGACAGATAACTTTTGAGGGAGTAGTCTAGATAGATAGATAGATAGATAGATAGATAGATAGATAGATAGATAGATAGATAGATAGATAGATAGATAGATAGATAGATAGATAGATAGATAGATAGATAGATAGATAGATAGACAGATAGATAGATAGATAGATAGATAGATAGATAGATAGATAGATAGATAGATAGATAGATAGATAGATACTTTATTAATCCCAAGGGGAAATTCACATACTCCAGCAGCAAAAAATATTACATTAAAGAGTAATAAAAAATGCAGGTAAAAAAATAGACAATAACTTGAATAATGTTCAACGTTTACCCCCTCTGGTGGAATTGAAGAGACGCATAGTTTGGGGGAGGAATGATCTTCTCAGTCTGTCAGTGGAGCAGGACAGTGACAGCAGTCCTGTCGCTGAAACTGCTCCTCTGTCTGGAGATGACACTGTTTAATGGATGTAGTGGATTTTCCATAATTGATAGGAGCCTGCTGAGTGCCCGTTGCTCTGCTACGGATGTCAAACCGTCCAGCTCTATGCCAACAATAGAGCCTGCCTTCCTCACCAGTTTGTCCAGGCGTGAGGCATCCTTCTTCTTAATGCTACCTCCCCAGCACACCACTGCGTAGAAGAGGGCACTCGCCACAACCATCTGATAGAACATCTGCAGCATCTTACTGCAGATGTTGAAGGATGCCAGTCTTCTAAGGAAGTACAGGCGGCTCTGTCCTTTCTTGCACAGAGAATCAGTATTGGCAGTCCAGTCCAATTTATCGTCCAGCTGCACTCCCAGGTATTTATAGGTCTGCACCCTCTGTACACAGTCACCTCTGATGATCACGGGGTCCATGAGGGGCCTGGGTCTCCTAAAATCTACCACCAGTTCCTTGGTTTTGCTGGTGTTCAGTTGTAGGTGGTATGCATGGTTTTTGGTATTGTCAAAAATATTCACCAACTACAAGCTGGTTCGATAGGTTCAATAGTCACTTTAGGAAAATGGCTGGAGAAATGCATTAAGAATTTATAATTAGTTAATGCTAACAGACAACTTTTTGGTTTAACAATTTATTTATTTGACAAAAACTATGTGCTTTTTAGGTAATACACAGTGGCGGCTTGCATATAGGCACTGTGGAACTGCAGCACCCCCTATTTCCACTTGATATTATCGATAACATTTAATATAATGAGTCCTTTTTTCTTTAATTCTTTCTTTATACTTGTACAATATATAATCCTTAAGCTTAATGTCAGTAGCCATCCCCCACTTTATGAAAAAGATACAAAAATCTTTGTATGGAACTGTGCACTTCACAGTTCCAGCGGCATGGTGTTTGGCTGTTGTGCGCATGCGCACATAGGAAGCTGCACGCGAGGCTGCGAGGGAGAGATAGCACTGTCGCTCTTGCAGTGCCGACCCTGGCGTGCTGGTGGAAGGCAGTGTTTTTTTTTTTTACTCCGCGTGTGTTGTGCTTAAAAACCGTGTACCATATTCTTGAATGTGATAAAGTGTAGAATTAGATTATTATCCTGCTTCCAGCTATTCTATTTGATTCATTTTTTTTTCGGTTTCTGAATAAATTTTCTTTTTATGCATGTTTGTTTCCTTTTACACAATTTTAAAACAAAGGCTAAAAATTTTCTGGAGCAGCACCCCCACTAATTTTAGCTACGAGCCGCCACTGGTAATACATATATGAGCATGCAAATTAAAATATGGCTGTCTTTAATTGTTTCCAGCCTCCAAAAGATAGAACTATATGAAGCAGGCTCAATAATTTATCAATATCATATTCTAGTAGAAGTATTGCTCACTCAAAATTAACTGCAAAAAGACATAAAAAGCAACCTCTTTTATGAATCTTGGCACTGATTCATGGATGAGTCTATGTGTTGTAGACAACTCCATCTGAAGCTTCAAGAAGTCATATTGAAGTAGTGATTCAGACATGTTGGTCCATTTATTGATTCATGAGTGCATGTGTGCGTGGAGAAAACACTCTTGAAAAACTGTACAGCAGGCCCTGATACATTTAACTGAGTTTTCTGGAGAAGTAGTCATTCTTTGCAAAATTCCTATCAATGCAAGATCAAAGAAGCTGTTGTCCTGTGAGGCACCTATCATGCAAGCTGTTCACTCTCATAAACATGTCTTCTGGTTCTGTTGTGGCTTTTGGTCTTCTGGACCTGTTCCTGTCAGAGTTTCCAAGATCCTTTTGATGGTGTATGAAACTGCACTTATAGACACTTTGACGTTTTTTGCAGTTTCTCTTATATCTCTCGTATACAGGTTGTAATTGTCTGTCTTCCTTTGTTAGCTGCTTTTTTCTTGGAATTATGATAGCAACATACTGTGTAATATTGTCAAATAATGTTTCAGATGGGTGTAACAAGACAGTTTCTTCCATCACTGCTTGTAAATATACAGAGTGTTCAAGTAATCAACAGACATTGGGACACCTGTAGGAATTGTTTGCATCAACTTTCAAGATTTTTTTTAACCATTTATTGCTTATTTTTGTACCACTTCAGGTTATTCGCTGGTCTTGAACTGCTTATATTTAAAAAGAAAACAGAAAAATGGTGGTTTTCTAAAACCTTTAACTGTTAATGTATATATATATATATATATATATATATATATATGGAAGAGAAGGTCTGTGATACAGTTTGCATATTTGCAGCTGGAGATCCACGAAGGGAGGAAAAAGAATCATGTATCATAAAATATTTTTTTTATTCCTGAGCTTTCAACCCCTATCAGGGGTCTTCATCAGAGGATAATGCTTAGACTTACAAGAATTAAAGGCAATATATAGCAACACATTCAGTGTGTCTGGGGGGATGGAGGTGACTAAGTCCGTATGATCAAGGGGGGGGGGGGGCTGTATAGTTTATTTATTATGTACATGTTCTTCTTAAGTTGGCATATGCTGTCAAGTGCCTGTTGATGGCGTTTTCATCTGATAGCCAAGACTCGGCCAACTCTCTGGCACTTTTAGTACTGGCCTTAAATTTTACTTTTACATTGTCCCAGTTGAATGTGTGTCCTGTCGATTTCGTATGTGCATAGATCAAAGATAGTGCGTCCTTTCTTCTGACGGCGTTGCTGTCGATTCATTAATCGGAGTCTACACAGCAGACGCCAAATGAATCAGCAAACAGCCCCCACCCCACCTGGCACTCACTCCCTTATCACCATAATGTGTCAGAAGGCACAGCACGCACCCTGACCAAGTGGGGCATCAGAATAGCACACAAACCCACGAACAATCTGCGCACGGTCCTGTTTAATGCTAAAACAAGAAATCGACAGCCGAAACACGAAACACAGTTTATAGTATTCCATGCAATTCTTGCTCAGCGGTATACATAGGACAAACGTCAAAAAGAATCTCAACACGTGTACAGTAACATCGCAACGCCGTCAGAAGAAAGGACGCACTATCTTTGATCTATGCACATACGAAATCGACAGGACACACATTCAACTGGGACAATGTAAAAGTAAAATTTAAGGCCAGTACTAAAAGTGCCAGAGAGTTGGCCGAGTCTTGGCTATCAGATGAAAACGCCATCAACAGACACTTGGACATAAATCCAGCATATGCCAACTTAAGAAGAACATGTGCATAATAAATAAACTATACAACCCCCCCCCCCTTGATCATACGGACTTAGTCACCTCCATACCCCCAGCCCCCCCCCCCCCACTGAATGTGTTGCTATATATTGCCTTTGATTCTTGTAAGTCTAAGCATTATCCTCTGATGAAGACCCTGATAGGGGTTGAAAGCTCAGGAATAAAAAACTATTTTATGATACGTGATTCTTTTTTCTCCCTTCGTGGATCTCCAGCTGCAAATATATATATATATATACAGTAATCCCTCCTCCATCACGGGGGTTGCGTTCCAGAGCCACCCGCGAAATAAGAAAATACGCGAAGTAGAAACCATATGTTTATATGGTTATTTTTATATTGTCATGCTTGGGTCACAGATTTGCGCAGAAACACAGGAGGTTGTAGAGAGACAGGAACTTTATTCAAACACTGCAAACAAACATTTGTCTCTTTTTCAAAAGTTTAAACTGTGCTCCATGACAAGACAGAGATGACAGTTCCGTCTCACAATTAAAAGAATGCAAACATATCTTCCTCTTCAAAGGAGTGCCCGTCAGGAGCAGATGTCAGAGAGATAGAGAAGAGCAAACAAATCAATAGGGCTGTTTGGCTTTTAAGTATGCGAAGCACCGCGGCACAAAGCTGTTGAAGGGGGCAGCTCACACCCCCCTCCGTCAGGAGCAGCAAAAGAGAGAGAGAGAGAGATAGAGAGAGACAGAGTTTGTTTTTCAATCAAAAATCAATACGTGCCCTTTGAGCTTTTAAGTATGCGAAGCACCGTGCAGCATGTCGTTTCAGGAAGCAGCTGCACAAAAGATAGCAACGTGAAGATAATCTTTCAGCATTTTTAGACGAGCGTCCGTATCGTCTAGGTGTGCGAACAGCCCCCCTGCTCAATCCCCATACGTCAGGATCAGAGAAATTCAGCGCAAGAGAGAGAGAGAGAAAGTAAGTTGGGTAGCTTCTCAGCCATCTGCCAATAGCGTCCCTTGTATGAAATCAACTGGGCAAACCAACTGAGGAAGCATGTACCAGAAATTAAAAGACCCATTGTCTGCAGAAATCCGCGAACCAGCAAAAAATCCACGATATATATTTAAATATGCTTACATATAAAATCCGTGATGGAGTGAAGCCGCGAAAGGCGAAGCGTAATCCGTAATTTAATAAACCACCAAGAAAAGTAACATTGCAACAATGCATGCTACAAACCGATCGCTGTAAACAGAAGTGAAAACTTCCTTCCTTCCTTTTAACTGCCTTCTCTACCTTATGAGTCCAGTTCTCTCTCTCTCTCTCACGCTGCCTGTGTGTGTGCGTCTCTCTCTCTCTCACGTACCTGTGTGTGTGTGTGTCGCGCTCTCTCGCTCTCTCTCTCTTGCTCGCTGCACAGGAAATGCACAGGGAGAAACTGAACATGTACAAACCGAAAGGGAAACTGGCTTGTTCATATACCGAGTGTGTGATTGTGAACCGAGGCAAAAGTTTGGCGAGCTTTCTGGTTGTAAACCGATTTGTACGTGTACCGAGACGTTTGTGAACCAAGGTTCCATTGTATCATGTTCTGTTTAATTTCATGTTGTTCCAGCAGCAGTTACAACCTTCAGTTATTAAAGAAGGTCCAGATTGTAGGTAAAATCTCAATTATTTTTTTATTCATACAAACAACAAAGGCCTAACTGAAAATAAATGAGTGTTTTTATATATTAGTGTCCTTCCTGCTTCTCCATTATAAAACCTCATTCTTTAGTACAATTTTAATTCCATTAAACTCCTTTATTTTTATTTTTGTTTTCTCTCTCCAGTCTTTTGCTAATGATAACTTCTATGATGTTCTTGGAACTTATGTATTGGTTTACACTAAGTTTGTCTCCTAATGTTGACATCCATATATTCCTTCTTCCTGAAATTTTATCTCATTTGTTTGCTAAACTTGAAAAGTGCGGATTTCACAAATTTTCTCTTTGGTTTTGTGCTCAACATATTACCCAACTAGGTCATAGCATGGATCAGACAAAAACTAAAGCAATCCACGAACGGAAACCCCCTTCATTCGGTTAAACAAGTTTGTACATTTTTCCGGCTTCAGCTACTACAGAAGGTTTATTAAGGATTTTAGTTCTATTAATCACACATTCGTAATTAATCTCAATGGAATTCAAAGGCACAAGAAGCCTTTGTGAATTTAAAAGAAGCATTCAAAATTGCATCAGTTTTTAGACATGCAGACGTTACACTTCGTTCTGAATTGGAGTAGATGTCTCCAGTATCAAAGTGGGTGATGTTTTCTCTTAAGAGATTTCTCTATAATTGCAACCTTGACTGCAGCAACATGGGTTTATGTAAACTAACTACCACTGAGCAAATTATGATGTGGGAAAAATGAAAGTTCTAGCTATAAAATAGGCCTTAGGTCAATGGATGCTTTAGTTAGACAGACAGCAAGATATATATTCTTTGTTTTCACCAATGACAAGAATTCCAGTTATCTGACAATGTCTAGATGGGCTCTGTTTTTTTACATTTACTTAGCTGATGTGTTTATCGAAGGCAACTTACAACATTTGAGGGATACAACTGGTTACATTTCTGTTGTTTTTCTAATTGGAGCACAGATAGGTGAAGTGACTTGCCTATGGTCAGACAATGTCAGAAGCGGGTTTGCAGTCCAAAGCGGGAACCACTATTCCATTTTAACTTTATTGTTTCATATGGAGCAAAATATATACTGTATGTCAAAGGCCTATTGCCTTGTGGAAAAATGAAAGATCAAAGTGCCAACACTAAACCAATTAACCTCCTAGAAAGATCTGTGGGTTTGCCCAGGTTAAATGAACCTGTGGGATTAAGGTTAAATTAATTATGACTAATCCTCTGAACAAACACATTCCTGATGGACAGTTCTGCCACCAGTATAAAACATTGTGTTATATGAACACAAGTATCTAATTTTTTGGATTCAGAAATACTGTAAATCACTCACACTTTCTTTCCTTTTTTAAATCTGACTTAAACTGTTTTTTTATTTTTAATTTTATTTCAGTGTTATTTTAATTTTATTTATAAATTTCTATTTTTCATTTTCTGTATTTCTATTTTATTTTAATTCCATTTTAACTGATTACTAGTTTTTTATTTTTAGACCATTCAATTGCCACATCCCTTTGACACCTTCACCTTCCAGTCTAGTATGTCCTTCACATCCATGCCCAGTTTGATATTTAGCTAGATTTAGTTAATTTGATTACTTAGTTCCCTCAAATATTTCAATTCTTATGCATCCTTCACACTGCCATATTTGTACAATTATGCTGCTATGCTGTACCCTCTTTTTGGACAGGTAGAGACTGCAAGACAAATGATTTTAGTTGAGCAAGATGAGTTTTTACAACTGATTATCAGTTGGGCTGGCTGTGGGACCACTTTTAGATATGGCATTAATAGAGCACCTGGATCTTCAATGTGAATATTCAATGCATTTACTCTTGCTGTTCTTAGGTCATGTCATCTCCACCTTGGTACTTTCTTACCACCAGTGTGTCCCAACATCCACCACAAAATTGAGATAAAAAAAAGGAAGAACATGAAATGACATAAAAAAAAAACATTTTACCCATTTGCAAACCACTCAGGCAGGGCTGCATTAAGGTCAACTGATGCTCTAAGCAAAGCTCTACATGTGAAGAATCATTAGAAGAAGTAATAAAGAGTTTAAGGGTCTGTTGAGTTAAACGCTACAAAGACCTAGTCAGCTGTGTTTACATTCAACAGAGGTGAACCTCCTATGCATGAAACTGAAACAAAGGTGATACAGCAAGAGTTCCCAAAGTGGTCGATATTGACCCCCTGGGGTCGATTTGAACTTTCTAGGGGTCGATAGTTTCAATGAAAAAATTTGGGGGTCAACGACAGCAAAAATAGACCCCCTTACTACTGCTATTTGTTTGTTACTTCAAAATATCTATGATTCCAATAGGTACCTAATTAAGAAGTAAAATCATTTAAAAAAAACACATTACATACCAAATTTGCGAACGAAAAGGTAAAATGTATCATTAAAAGAGTCACACGTAAGAATGCATGAAAATACATGTAGCATAAACATGTCTGTTCATTGTCTTATCGAACATATCAAAGCAAGTGCGAATATGAAAAACCATTGCATGTAATTAGGGGGGTCGACGGTTTTAAAAGTTTTTGGTAAAGGGGTCTGCGGCTGAAAAAAGTTTGGGAACTCTTGTGATACAGTAGCACATTTTCAAAGAAATGTCTAAACTCTAGTCACTCACCCTGGCAAAGAAAAAGTTTTTTGTTTTTTTTTTAACAATTAAGTAAGGACAATTATGAAAAATATGACTAAAGTCAGATATGGCAGAGAAAAAGTTGAGGGCATGATAGTTAAGGAAAAATACACTGTGGTGCCCCTTCTCTTAGTCCCTTAAGCACACGCTTATTTTTCTTAACAGTTAATCCAGGGTTGCACTTAGACCATATTAGACAGGCCTTACTTTATATCTCATTCTCTCTCTCACTTACTCAAATTTCCACTTTCTCAATAACTCCAGACTCAATTAAGAGTCTGAACAGAGTTAGTTTTAGCCATCATACCAGCATTTCTGAAGAACCTTTTTGTCAGCCAGTTCTCTCTCCTATGCAGCAGAGTTCCACCTATTCCAGGTCTGAGCTTTTTGCTGCCACTTGATGGGCTATAGGAACTGCATTGATCTCCTTCCAGTTCTTGACAGATTCACGCTCTTTCTTAGATGGTCAGGCACAAAGTATAAACCAAGTTGCCAGCCCTTTGGAAGAAAATTATCAGCATACGTCTTTGCTTCTTTTAGTACCACTGTGGTCACTGTCCATGCTAAGCCTGTACAGTCTTCCCTATGTCTGCATCATTGTCATTGTGCTATTAATTCACATGTTCTGTGAAATTCTCATTTTTAATAGGATCCTAATAATGATTAATGATGAGCAGAGTAGATACCGGGGTAAAGGAGACTCAGAGTGCTGAAAGACTGTAGCTACTTCAGTATCAAAAGGATAAATAAGCAGAACATGGTGATAATTTTAAAAATCAAGAAAATATAAAACACTAAGCTGTCATAATGTAGCATACTGTACATAAATGATGGCTACATTTCACTTGACACCAAAACATAGAATCTAAAAAATAAGAGCTTTGTTAATTAAGGTAGGGGTCCAATTAAAAACAAAATTTGGTTGGCCAAAAAAACTGCAGCCATAGTGAGCATTCGAAACTGATCTTGAGAACCACTGATAATGATTATGCTTAACTGTGCATAGGTTCATGCAGATTTTTGTTATTGGTGTAATTTATTTTTTTGTGGTGTGAGTAGAGTTTCTGGATTAAGGGGTAATTTACAGTAACTTATTATTAAAATAACATTTTTTAAACACCACTCAACTTTGTATTCTTAAGCAGTAGCTTATACATTTCCATCATATGCTACAGTTTCTCATCTAGGAAATTATTGCTCTTTCATTATGTGAAATTGTTGAAATGTTAGCGATGAAACCTTATACGTTTTCCTTCCACTTTGTGGAAAAAAAAAGCCAGCCATACAATATTTCTGTTTCAAAGAAAGATCCCTTATTTGGAAAGAACGTACAGTATATTTAGAAAATTATTTTTTAATTGTTTGTTGGCTTCATGCTGTTTTGCAATCACCTGCCTGCATGGTGGTTAGCACGAGAAGGCCGCAGAGTATTGTGTTTAAGTTGTGCAGTGTATGTAGTCTGCATGTTCTGTATATATTATTGTGGCTTGTCCTTTTTCCCCAGAAAGCCTTTTGATACTAATCTCGTGGTGTTGCATTTTCAATACAGGCAATTCATAGCCAAAATAATTTAGAGCACAGGTTGTGGTTGCATGGCTCTCAGTTTACTTAATGTTTAAATCTATATTGCTGTATTTTCTCCAATGATGACAGACAACGATCTAATAACAACTGAGATAGACCAGACACCAGTAACCCATTGTTTGATTAATGTTTTGAGTCACAAAGCATGCAAGACCTTGCATGTTTCACTAGTCATTAGTAAAAAAGGGACAGGTTAGTTAATATTAGAGAAGCCACACAAAATGGAAAACTCTGATATAGCTCCAAACACACTACATTTTACTTGTTTTATTGTACTTAAAACATTAAAGAAAGGTATTTAATGACCTCTTAGGTACAGTATGTCTGTCTAGAGAGAGAGTGTTGACCTTGTTGAGAGGTTTACTTACCTAGGCTGTGACATTCATGTCTCTGGTGACTCTTCCTATGAAGTCAGTGGATGGATTGGGAGGGCATAGGGGGATCGTGAGGTCGCTGGAAAGGGATGTGATGCTCCCGATATCTATGCAAAAGGATGAAGGTCTAAGTCTTCAGAGTCCTTCTGCTTCCTGTCTTGCTATATGATTGCGAGACATGGACGCTATCCAGTGACCTGAGATGAAGACTGGATTCATTTGGTACTGTGTCTCTCCAGAGAATCCTTGGGTACCGCTTGTTTGACTTTGTGTCAAATGAATGGTTGCTCACGGAGTCCCAAATAAGGTACATTACATGAATTGTGAGGGAGTGTCAGTTATAGCACTATGGCCATGTGGCTCGATTCCCCAAGGGTAATCCGGACTTGCAGCATACTAATTGTTGAGGACCAGGCCAAGGGCCACGTAACACCTGGATGCAGCAGATAGATGGTCATTTCTGGAAGGTGGGACTGGACCACGTGTCTGCCAGGGGGGTTGCCAGCCAGGATCCCGAGCTGTTTTGTCATGTGGTGAGTGCGGAAACGCGCTGTTCCAGTTCATGCTCCCTAACCTGACCTGACCTGACCTTATTAAGGAAAGCAATTTTTACTCTGTTATTGTTCAGTGATTGATTATTAATAATGCTTGTGAAAGTGTTTTCATGCCAGCATGGATTTTATTTTGTCAGCAAAAATTCTGTATTTGTTCATATTTAGCACAATGTACTATTTCTACTATCTAGTAAATTGGTAATCCTGGTCTGTCATATGCTCTTCAAACCGACTATTCTGGAGTACTCTGGTCCTAGAGATCTTGGGTGGCTGCAGTTTTTCATTCCAAACAGTTTCATAATTTGAATCCCAGCCTAGCAAATAATGAAACTTGGTATTTAATTATATGGCATGCAAGTGCTTTCATTCTTACAAGACAAATCTTGATCACATTGTAGTTTTTTTGTTTTCTGAGAACATTATCCATATATTTTGTGGTCTGGAGAAGATTTGTACCTCTTAGTCATTCTCTTTTCTCTCAATCATTACAAAACATTATATTACGACAGATACTTCATGATGCATATACACAGGTTAAGACGTTAACTGGAGAGTTGGTGGTTCTTTTGTCATTTGCACCTCATTATTAACTGATGGCTGATTAAGAAAACAGGAAACAATTAAAACCTTAAAAGAACTGTTTAAAACTAAATTGGGCAATTAAGAGTTCTAAATCATAAGAAATTAGTTAACTAAAGCTACACCCAAAAAACAGTAGTAAATAAATGGGTTCTGATTAAATATTTGGTTAAAGAAAAAACCTGCAGCAACTGCAGACTTACAGAACTGGAGCTGAGTATCCCTGCACTATGCTCTCAGTTTTCAACTAACCTACATGTTCATCTTTCAAAAATGTACAGTACATCATTGCTCTTGTGGTATAAAATAAACCTATTACATGAGTACAGGAGGCATTAGTCCAAATTACTCCCTGATGACATATAAAACTTTACCTTTAAGCAAGAGCTGCGTTGTACCAAATACCAAATACTGTAAATCTCATTTTCTCGTCTCACCTGCTATACTGAGTATCATAGATAGAGATTCTGTAAAGCCCACATTGCCAGTTTTGCTCCTGAGCCTCTCACTAAGCTGTTTAAATTTGTTTGTACCTTGCTTACGTATTTTTTTTTCTGATATGAATTATGACTGCTTGACCAATTAGCATTTTAATGTACGATGCTTTTTGAGCTAGTTCAATATATACTTGTAAATTTTCCAAAGGCAAAAACCCTTTTAGATTTTCCTGTAAACTCTTCACAAAAGTTAATACACTTTTAAATATGGTTTGGTAACTTATCTTGAGTTTGGTTTATATGATGTTAAAAATCAATAAGCAATTAAGCTCATGTACAACAACCATGGGTATCTGCAGTAAAACGGCAAACTACATATGGCAGCCTCATATATGTATAAAATTAACTCCGGTTAAAATAACTGGAATGTTATACAATCAGAAAAACTACAACTTACCTTAAAAATAGTCAAGGTAGAAGAAAACAGAATAAAAATGTAAGCAACATTAGAACAGGAATTTAAATAGTGACATTATATAAAAAGATCAAAAAAAAATCCATACTTTGAAGCCACTTTCTCCATCATAGAGTGAAAGAAACCCTAAAGTTATCTCAGCAAAATCAGAGGCAAAGGTTAGAAACAGCTTAGAATGTTACCATTCCATTTGATGGAACAATCATACACATACAGTACTCTCAAAGCGGAGAGCTTGTTGCTGTCAATTATTCAGACATAAACAAGAGGAGCTGCAAGGCAGCAGCAGCATCAACCACAGTAACACAGTTCTGCACTAATTAAAAGTAATTTTATAGGTATAAGACTTAAGCAGAATTTGAAATGTACGAACATTTGGCAGCTCTAATAGTGTTTGGAAGTCTGCTTCACAGGTTAGTGTGTTCATCTAACTGAAGACCACAGCTTTCCAAACTGGGTTTTGGACCATTGCTCGAAGGGTGTCGCAAAGGTAATGATCTAATTTTTATCTTCTGTAAAGAAAATAATAACAAACAAACCACATAGCAACCACTAATATCCCAAAATGGTGGTGCCCATAGAAAGACTAAGATAGCACTACAGGACAATCCAAAAAATAAATGCAAAAAATAACTTACTAACATAAGTAAACATGAGTCGAAACAAAAAATAAACATGACCATTAGATTCCTAAGTGTCAAAACACCCATAAAACAATCTATACTATAAATTATTTTTAGAGTTCCAGGAACCATTAAAAAAAGATAGAAACAACAGTCAAATTATGACACAGTAGGAATCACTTCTGATTGCTCAAACACATTGAAGGCACTCATTAATCAATTCTTCTTTTTTCTGATAGTTGTGTTAAAAAAAAGACAAAAATCAGCCAATAAACAATAGACAAAGCCAGTTGAATTCTATGGGCAGGAGCCTGCAATTAATGAATACTATACAGAACTGAACTAAATAAAGTTTTTCTATTTTCCACTTCTATAGTTACAGCAAAAAAGTTCACCCTATGTGTGAAACTATGTGTTGGCTGAGACAGCTAAAATGACTAAACTTTGCTGACATTGAAAAGGCTTTTTAAAATTGAGCTTTACAAATTATAACAACAAAAAGAAAATCAGAAAGATCTCAGTTATTTTCTATTGCCTTTAATGAGAAAGAAATTCAGTTTTTGCTTATTGGATTATCCAGCTGCACCACAAAACAGCACTAACTTAAGTACCTTAGGTCCAAGGGTGAATCGTGACAAGATTAGGGGCAAAGCAATACTTTTAGTGTGCCAGAGAAGTGTTTTAAAATCTGTTCTTAGCACAACTGTACATCCAAGAGCAGAAAATGGTATGGAAAAACCTGTCCTAAAATGCAGAGTGAAGGGATGTCTTTAAGAAGGAGAAGACTGTAAGTTTTACACAGGAGGATACATGTAAGTCTAAGTCTTCACCTTCTTTGAACAATCCTGGAAAACATATAAAAAGAAAAGTATGTTTATAATGTAAGAAGTTTTTGAAAATGGGATGTATGTGCTATAGTGATGAGAACAGTCCTACACCTAATTTGAATTGAACTTAAAGGCAATAAAATGCATACATTTTAAAAATGCTTCCTGACGAAATGTGAAATAAATTGTCTCATATTCAACTTAACATCAAAGAAATCTATAAAACTCACCAATCACATGTGGTTCACTAACTGTAGAAAATGTTTCATTAGAAATGTATTTATAAATCTAAACCAGACTTTTATGTACTTCTAAAATCCAAAATCTAGCTATGTAAGCAAATACATGTGGCTGTTATGTTGGGAGTTGAACAGAATTTCTGAAGCTAGTGGGATGCCACCTTTGAAAGCACTTGGCAAACACTGCTCTAGTCTGTGAATCAGTGAGAAATAAAATTATTTTTCAACCAGAATGGGGTTAAAAAAATAATTAAAGTTCAGTAGATAGTACCCAGATAATGGCTCCAAAAATAGATATTATTTGCAAAATAAATTGGAAGTAACTTTAAACTGGCCACAACTGAAGTAATACAACTCCTTTTTTATTCTTAGTTGCTAAGCAAAATGATGAATTTAACTGCCTAGTGAAGGCTAACAAATTACTGCTAGTCCAAACAAATACCAAGCGAATTACAAGAGGGTCATCTCAAATAAATAAAGCAAGAATTACCTATTAAATATTGGAAAAACAACTGTAATCTTATTTTGGATGGATTTTTTTATATTTGAAATAACAAGAGTGTGACAACGTTTATGTACAGGCTAGAGTGAAAATTACACCGATATTTCCAGTAAAAATAAGATACTATTACTGTATTCATGCAAATAAACTCCTTATCACAAATAAATGGTGCATTCATATAAACAGTATGGCAATGTTAATATGAAAGAAATAAACATTACACTCAAATACACACCACAGTAAATGTTTTGATAAATACCTTAATGTCTTGTAGCAGCCATTCAAAACATAACATGTTCCAAATTTGAATGGCATAATTGTAAGATGTATGGAAACCCAAAGCTAACTTTTTAAACTGAATTAAAAAAAAAATAATAATAACTTACCTTAAAAAAATGACAACCTCAGATTTTTGGTCACTGTAGAAAGTATTCATGTCGATGCATGGTATCATGTGAATACTGGGGATTCACCAATGATGAATAGAGGCACCACGCAGGTGCAATATTGCTACATTGAAATTCTTGGTGCACATACTCGTATGCACCCAAAACATTGTAAAGTGCATATGTTAGTAGCTGTTATTTTCTTAACATTTATTGTATTTTATTGATTTTATAATCTGTTAAGTAAAGGATGACAAATCACTTGAAGCATTATTGATACACAAAGGAAAAAAAAATATATGAAATGAAATTAAAACTTACCAGCTATCAAAAAAGCAAAGAAAAATTAATTTTGTGCCTCAGCTCAAAACCTGGGCATCAATGAAGAATTCATTTGGGAGTGACATTTAAAAGAAAATGAATTAAGAATTGTGGCTTTACCTGATAAGCATTCTTGTTTGTATGGTGGTGGTCATCATTTAATTAGTAAAGTTCTTGAAGCTTGTTTGCTTAAGCTTCGTGGAAGATGTATGTTAGAAAAGGCTATATGTTACTTGTGGTGTACTAAGACTGTATGTTTGTGTTTTTTGGTAATTTGGAGTTGCCTTAGTTGGAAGCTAAAAAGTTACAAAAAGGTGTTTGGGGGTGTGGCTCAATAAAGAAGTAACGTAGAGAACATAAGTTTCAAACAGCAGCATGTCTGACTATCTTTGTGATACTGAATTGATACATCACAAAAATTGGCGACGAAGATTTAAAGAGTCATAACGAAGATTTCACAGAGTGAGTAAAATGGCTCATCTTGGTAGAATTGACGAATTTAAGCCTGTAAGCCTGGCACCGAATCATGGTCGGCATATGTAGAATGCATGGAGCAGTTTTTTGTCGCTTACAGCATAGCACAAGATAAACAGGTCGCCACTCTCTTAAGTGTAATGGGTGCTAGCACTTATGGACTACTGAGGAATTTAGTGCAGCCTTTGAAGCCCAAGGACAAAACTTTTGTGCAAATTGTGGAAATACTAAAGGATCATTTTGAGCCCAAACCACTGATAATTGTGGAGAGATTCTGTTTTAATCACTGCAGTCAAAAGGCCAGTGAGACATTAACTCAGTATGCAGCAGAGCTGAAGCAATGTGCTGTAAATTGTGAGTTTGGGGTGAATTTGGACAAGGCACTGAGAGACCGAGTTGTGAGTGGGATTCGGAGTGAGGTTTGTCAGAGTTGGATGTTATCAGAAACTAATCTGATATTTGCGAGAGCATTTGAGATTGCGCTCAACATGGAGACGGCAGATAGAGAGACACAGCAGCTAAGGCGACAGGACGCCTCTTTGAGTACAGTGCATAAAGTTGGCATGCAGTTTCTCGGTCAGATGGGGAAGAGGCAGTGTCATCGTTGCAATGGTAAAAACCACTGGGGCTGCTGTGTCAACTATGCCTGATCAGTTATTTAAGGAAATGTTCCCTGGAAAGACTTTGGAAGTTACTAATGTAAAACTAAAAACATATACAGGGTACAAAATTGTTGTTCTTGGAAAATGGGATGCAACGGTACACTATGAAGAACAAAATGAAAAACTAGTTAGGGGCGAGGGTCCTGCCTTATGTGGGAGAAACTGGCTCCATAAACTTACATTAAATTGGAGGCAAATTAAAATTATAAATCAAAATGATAAACCACATCTTGAATCGATTAGGGCAGTGTTGGAATGTTATAAAGATGTTTTCAAAGAGGAGTTGTGAACTTTGCAAGGTATTAAGGCTACAATAATAGTAAACCTTGAAGTTCCATCTAAGTTTTACAAAATCTGCCCACTTCCCTTTGCCATGAAGGAGAGAGTGGAGGAGGAGTAGTTGGATAGGTTAGAGAAAGCCACCATCATTTCACCGGTGAAACATAGCGAATGGGCAGCTCCAGTGGTTCCCGTTTTAAAAAAGGACAATTCAATTCGCTTGTGCGGAAACTATAAGTTAACCATAAATCAGGCATGTACCACAGAGATTTATTCCCTGCCACGTATAGAGGAGCTAATGGCCACGCTTAGTGGTGGGACTATTTTCTCAAAACTGGACTTAGCCTCAGCCTATCAACAGGTGCTATTGGATGAAGAGTCAAAAAATATGTAACCATTAATACGCACAAGGGATTGTTTGTTTACAATAGGTTACCGTATGGGGTCAGTTCTGTGCCTTCAGCTTTTCAAAGGATAATGGAGAATCTCATGAAAGACCTAAAGGTTGTGCTATATCTGGACGACTTGTTGGTTACAGGGAAAACTGCAAAAAAGCACCTAGTAAATCTTCAGAAGGTATTAGAGCGTCTCCGGGAGAGTGGTTTAAGGGTGAAAAAGACAAAATGTGAGTTTGGCAGATGCAAATTGAGTATCTGGGTCATGTGTTAAACAGTAAGGAGATTTATCCATCAGCAGACAAAGTTAAACCCATATAGGAAGCTCCAGCTCCCACTTGTCAGAAGGAGTTGAGAGCCTTCTTAGGACCAGTAAACTACTATGCCAAATTTGTGCCAAATCAAAGTACCGAACTAGTTCCTTTATATGAACTATTAAAAGAAAATGTGTCCTGGAGGTGGAACCAACGGGAACAAAATGCTTTTAGTAAATGTCAAGAGTTGCTGACATGTGATAAAGTCCTTGTGCATTATGACCCAAGCCTGCCCCTCATCCTAGCTTGTGATGCTTCTCCACACGGCCTTGGAGCTATGATTCAACACACTATAGTATCAGAGAAGAGTGCCCTATTGCATATGCATCTCACACATTGGCACCAGCAGAAAAAAAATACGCACAAATTGAAAAAGAGGCCTTAGCCTTAATTTTTGGAATCAAGAAGTTTCACCAGTATTTATGGGGGGAGAAAATATAAATTGGTTACAGATCATAAACCGCTACTAACTTTATTTGGAAAACACAAAGGATTACCTTCAATGGCTGCTGCATGTATGCAGAGATGGGCCATCATTCTGTCAGCATATGATTACCAAATTGAATATCGATCCTCAGAAGCACACGGCAATGCCGATGGACTTTCACGATTTCCCCTTCCAGAAACGTATGATCCTGCAACAAGGGCCTTGTCTGAAGAGATCCACTCCCTATTAGTTGAGCATTTACAAGATGCTCCTTTAAAGGCACAGCAAGTTGCAAGAGTATCGCACACAGACAGTGAGTTGTCCAAGGTTCTCAGATTTATTATGGAAGGTTGGCCTAAAGTCACAGATGAAACTTTAAAACCATGTTACATTTGAAAAGATGAACTTTCATTTGCGTAAGGTTGCATCTTATGGGGAATGAGATTAGTAGTGCCCTTGAAATTGAGAGAACCAGTATTAGCAGAGCTCCACAATGGACACCCAGAAATAGTGAAAATGAAATCCCTGGCTCGTAAATATGTATGGTGGCCAAAAATAGACTGCGACATTGAGCAGGTCTGCAAGCAGTGTTATAGTTGTCAGATTGAACAAAAGATGCCATGACAAGTTACACGTCACCCATAGGAATTCCCTGTTGCTTGTTGGAAAAGGTTACACCTTGACTTTGCAGGTCCATTTTTAAATAACATGTTTATGATCATTGTGGATGCCTATTCTAAATGGATAGAAGTATTTAGGATGCCAAATATTACCTCTAAAGCAACAATTTCCAGATTGAGATGGTTGTTTGCATCACATGGTCTGTCAGAACACATAGTTACAGACAATGGCATGCAATTCACTTCAGAGGAGTTTCAAACGTTTGTGAAACAAAATGGAATCATATACATCACTGGTGCTCCTGGACACCCAGCCACCAATGGACTAGCTGAAAGGTATGTACAGACTTTCAAAGTAGGCATAAAAAAGCTGGCACATTTGTCACTAGATATTGAAGACAAAGTCTCATTATTCTTAATGCAATATTGCACTACTACTAACTGTACAACAGGTCAGTATGCAATGGATCTTTTTCTTAACAGGCATGTTCGAACCAGGTTGAATTTTTATTAAGCCTAATATTGCTGTGGCAGTACGAAAGAAGCAGTCACTGCAGAAGCTTCATCATGACCAGCATGCAGTGGACAGGCCATTCAGTGCAGATCACACAGTATATTTTAGGAATACCACAGGAGGTGGACCAATGTGGATTCCTGGGACAGTTACTGAACAAACAGGACCAGTTTCTTACAAAATTAAAGGAAATGACTCGGATTGTACTTATCAGAGACACTGTGATCAACTGAGTCTCTCGTTTTACAGTAAGGCCACTTGCTGAAGGAGCTGATAAAACACAAACTGACACTCCAGACACTAATGCCAGTGCATCATCCAGTATTACTCATAAGGAAGAAACTAACACTCATGCTGCTATTGTTGTCAGCTCTAACTTGAACGACAGAACAGAGCTTGTGGAGGAATCTTCAGGGCTGCGTAGATCCCAGAGAGTGATTAGACCACCTAAGCTAGAATGCTAGAATCCTAACCAGGAAAAGAAAGTCCGAGCACATTTCTCCAGTTTTGATGTCACTACACTGGTTACCTGTGTCATTCAGGATTGACTTTAAAATTCTGCTTATGGTTTATCTGTAGTACTAGGGTGTTGTACCGTGTTAGCCATTATGAATGTAGAGAAAAGCCAAGCAAAATGACACCTTTTATTGGCTAACTAGAAAGATTACAATATGTAAGCTTTCGAGGCAACTCAGGCCCCTTCTTCAGGCAAGATGTAATCATGATTACATCTTGCCTGAAGAAGGGGCCTGAGTTGCCTCGAAAGCTTGCATATTGTAATCTTTCTAGTTAGCCAATAAAAGGTGTCATTTTGCTTGGCTTTTCTCTGCTTATGGTTTATAAAGCCTTAAATAATCTTGCCCCATCTTATATATCGGAATGTCTGACATCTTATATTCCAAATCGTAACCTCAGATCCTCAAATGAGTGTCACCTTAGAATTCCAAGAGCAAAACTTAAAAGAAATGGTGAGGCAGCCTTCTGCTGTTATGCACCTAAAATCTGGAATAGCCTGCCAATAGGAATTCGCCAGGCTAATACAGTGGAGCACTTCAAAAAACTGCTGAAAACATATTATTTTAACATGGCCTTCTCATAACTTCACCGTAATTTAATCATGATACTCTGTATATCCTTCCCATGGGCTCACCACCTATGGGAGGGGCCAAGGAGGTCGGGTGCAGTGTGAGTTGGGTGGTGGCCGAAGGCGGGGACCTTGGCTGTCTGATCCTCGGCTACAGAAACTGGCTCTTGGGACGTGGAATGTCACCTCTCTGAAGGGGAAGGAGCCCGAGCTAGTGCGTGAGGTCGACAGGTTCCGGCTAGATATAGTCGGGCTCACCTCGACGCACAGCTTGGACTCTGGAACCAATCTCCTTGAGAGGGGCTGGACTCTCTACCACTCTGGAGTTGCCCCTGGTGAGAGGCGCCGAGCGGGTGTGGGCATACTTATTGCCCCCCAATTTGTAGCCTGTACATTGGGGTTTACCCCGGTGGATGAGAGGGTAGCCTCCCTCCACCTTCAGGTGGGGGGACGGGTCCTAACTGTTGTTTGTGCGTATGCGCGGAACAGCAGTTTGGAGTATCCACCCTTTTTGGAGTCCCTGGAGGAGGTGCTAGAGGGCATACCTTCTGGAGACTCCCTCGTTCTGCTGGGAGAATTCATTGCTCACGTGGGCAATGACAGTGAGACCTCGAAGGGCGTGATTGGGAAGAATGGCCCCCCCCAATCTGAACCCGAGCGGTGTTTTGTTATTGGACTTCTGTGCTCGTCACGGATTGTCCATAACGAACACCATGTTCAAGCATAGGGGTGTTCATATGTGCACTTGGCACCAGGACACCCTAGGCCTCAGTTCGATGATCGACTTTGTGGTTGTGTCGTCGGACCTGCGGCCACATGTCTTGGACACTCGGGTGAAGAGAGGGACGAAGCTGTCAATTGATCACCACCTGGTGGTGAGTGGGCTTCGATGGTGGGGGAGGATGCCAGTCAGGCCTGGTAGGCCCAAACGTGTTGTGAGGGTCTGCTGGGAACGTCTGGCAGAGTCCCCTGTCAGAAGTAGCTTCAACTCCCACCTCTGGCAGAACTTCAACCACATCCCGAGGGAGGTGGGGGACATTGAGTCCGAATTTGCCATGTTCTGTGCCTCTATTGTTGAGGCGGCTGACCGGAGCTGTGGCCGTAAGGTGGTCGGTGCCTGTCGTGGCGGCAATCCCCGAACCCGTTGGTGGACACCAGCAGTGAGGGATGCCGTCAAGCTGAAGAAGGAGTCCTACAGGACCTTTTTGTCCTGTGGGACTCTGGAGGCAGCTGATAGGTACCGGCAGGCCAAGCGGAATGCGGCTTCGGTGGTTGCTGAGGCAAAAACTCGGGCGTGGGAGGAATTTGGGGAGGCCATGGAGAACGACTTTCGGACGGCTTCAAGGAGATTCTGGTCCACCATCCGGCGTCTTAGGAGGGGGAAGCAGTGAAGTGTCAACACTGTATATGGTGGGGATGGTGCGCTGCGGACCTCGACTCGGGACGTTGTGGGTCGGTGGGGGGAGTACTTCGAAGACCTCCTCAATCCCACTAACATGCCTTCCAATGAGGAAGCAGAGCCTGGGGACTCGGAGGTGGGCTCCTCCATCTCTGGGACTGAGGTCACCGAGGTGGTCAAAAAACTCCTTGGTGGCAGGGCCCCGGGGGTGGATGAGATATGCCCGGAATTCCTCAAGGCTCTGGATGTTGTAGGACTGTCCTGGTTGACATGCCTCTGCAACATCACATGGACATCAGGGACAGTTCCTCTGGATTGGCAGACTGGGGTGGTGGTCCCCCTCTTTAAGAAGGGGGATCGGAAGGTGTGTTCCAACTACAGAGGGATCACACTCCTCAGCCTCCCTGGAAAAGTCTATTCGGGGGTCCTGGAGAGGAGGGTCCGTCGGATAGTCGAACCTCAGATTCAGAAGGAACAGTGTGGTTTTCGTCCTGGTCGTGGAACAGTGGACCACCTGTACACCCTTAACAGGGTCTTGGAGGGTGCATGGGAGTTCTCCCAACCAGTCTACATGTGTTTTGTGGTCTTGGAAAAGGCGTTCGACCATGTCCCTCAGGGAATCCTCTGAGGGGTACTGGGGTACCGGACCCCCTGATAAGGGCTGTTCGGTCCCTGTACGATTGGTGTAAGAGCATTGCCGGCAGTAAGTCGAACCCATTTCCAGTGAGAGTTGGACTCCGCCAGTGCTGCCTTTTGTCACTGATTCTGATCATAATTTTTATGGACAGAATTTCTAGGCGCAGGCAGGGCGTTGAGGGGGTCCGGTTTGGTGGACTCAGGATTGGGTCACTGCTTTTTGCAGATGATGTTGTCCTGTTCGCTTCATCAGGCCGTGATCTTCAGCTCTCTCTAGATCGGTTCACAGCTGAGTGTGAAGCGGCTGGGATGGGAATCAGCACCTCCAAATCCGAGACCATGGTCCTCAGCCGAAAAAGGGTGGAATGCCCTCTCAGGGTTGGGAGCGAGATCCTGCCCCAAGTGGAGGAGTTCAAGTATCTCGGGATCTTGTTCACGAGTGAGGGAAGAATAGAGCGGGAGATTGACAGGCGGATCGGTGCGGCATCCTTACAGTAGTGATGCGGGCTCTGCATCAGTCTGTCATGGTGAAAAAGGAGCTGAGCCGCAAGGCAAAGCTCTCAATTTACCAGTCGATCTATGTTCCTATCCTCACCTATGGTCATGAGCTATGGGTAGTGACCAAAAGAACGAGATCGCGAATACAAGCGGCTGAAATGAGTTTCCTCCGTAGGGTGTCTGGGCTTTCCCTTAAAGATAGGGTGAGAAGCTCTGTCATCTGGGAGGGGCTCAGAGTAGAGCCGCTGCTCCTCCACATCGAGAGGAGTCAGATGAGGTGGCTCGGGCATCTGATCAGGATGCCTCCAGGATGCCTCTCTAGTGAGGTATTCCAGGCACGTCTAACCGGGAGGAGGCCCCGGGGAAGACCCAGGACACGCTGGAGGGACTATGTCTCTCGGCTGGCCTGGGAACACCTTGGGATTCTCCCAGAAGAGCTAGAAGAAGTGGCCAGGGAGAGGGAAGTCTGGGCATCTCTGTTCAAGCTGCTGCCCCTGCGACCCGATCTCGGATAAGCGGAAGAGGATGGATGGATGGATACTCTGTATATCCAATTCATTATAATAACTATTCATGGTGGCTCTAAAAACTGTACTAACCCCTACTCTCTCTTCTGTTTCTTTTTCCGGTGTCCTTTTAGTGGTGGCCACCACCATCTACTCAAAGCACCGTGATGTTCCAACAGTGATGGATTAAAAGCCAGAAGTCTGCATGACCAAGTCCTTCCGTGAGAACCCTAAATACAAAGAGGACTATTTAATTTATGTTAGGTAGAATGCCCCTAGGGGACTGGGCGGTCTCGTGGCCTGGAACCCCTGCAGATTTTATTTTTTTCTCCAGCTGTCTTGAGTTTTTTTTTGTTTTTTTTGTCCTCCCTGGCCATCGGACCTTACTCTTTTTCTTTGTTAATTAATGTTGTCTTATTTTAATTTCTTATTTTGTCTTTTATTTTTCTTTTCTTCATTATGTAAAGCACTTTGAGCTACTTTTTTGTATGAAAATGTGCTATATAAATAAATGTTGTTGTTGTTGTAAGCGTTATGATCCTTAAAATGAAGAAAGTACATATAAAGACAACCAGATAGATATTTTTGATGTTAATGGGAAGGTGTTCAGATATTATGCTTTCAATGTGTATGTAACACTGTGAAAGTTTGGTGAATTAAGTTTTTTTTTTTGTTGATGGCATAATATGTTTACTATCATACAAAATGTGCCTACCGAATTGAAGGGGGGGGGGGGGTGATGTGGTGTATTAAGATTGTATTTTTGTGTTTTTTGGCATTTTGGAGTTGCTGTAGTTGGAAGCTAAAAAGTAACAAAAAGGTGTTTGGGGGTGTGGCTCAATAAAGAATTAAAGTATAGAACTTAAGTTTCAAACAGCAGCATGTCATGTCTGACTATCTTTGTGATACTGAATTGATACATCACATCACTGGCAAAAATATTGGTCAAGAATCAAAAAAAAAAAAATCAGTCATTACAACAATATCAACTTGAACTAAATATGATTTTTTTTTAGTGAGACCAGCATTCATTCTGAGATTTAAAGAGTGAAATATTTTTTGTTGTTTAGCATTGAAGACTGTATATCAAAAATGATCAGTTTTGTTCAATATATACATATTCACCGTCAAAATACTGCAAGTATAATAATAATGAAATTATTTCATGTGATAAAACTCCTATTTGGCTTGAACAATGCGTGAAGGGGAACCAACTTACTGGCGGTACTATGTTCACTTATATAACAGCATTCGATTGAAGAGCGGACTGGGAAGGGAAGGGTCGCCCATTAAACTCTGAGTGCTGTGATATACTGGTATGCTAAAAAAGGTGCTGGTATTCTAGGTATTCTAATATTCAGTCATAGAGTAGGGAGAGGATCTCACAAGAAACTTCGAGTGCAATCACATTAGATCAAAGAGTGGGGATCCCCCACGAAACTTCAAACAAAGTGATTCTAATAACTGGTGAGCATTGGCCTACTTCAAAAACTGCATTTCAATGAATTGGTTCTACAGTTGTAAATGAAGAAGGAATCAAAGATGTTACACTGTTAAGTACTGGCCATGAGAAAATGTAATGTACTATAACGCTTACTGCCAAGACTGATGTAAAAACGTTAAAGCCATATGTAGTATTTAAGTGAAAATGACTACTGCTAGAACTGGAAAAACAATTATTGTCATTGGATATTCTGACAATGGTTGGATTAACCATATTTTGACCACACAATATCTATGCCAAATTATTAGTATCTTAAGTTTTAAAAATGCATTACATGGAGAATATTTTTAAACCTGTTTCACTGCTCATCAACTGTCTCCACGCTTAAAAGCTTATCCAACACTATCCTCTTTAGACTTTGCCAATTCTGCTCAAACTCCTCCCTAATAAAGTTAAACTTAATAGTTTTAGTCTTTGCATCCTCACTCTTCGAAAACAATGAGAAGTGCATTTTATTATATTTTGATAACTTTACCCTAGTGGTTCAATCACCTCTATACCCTCAATTCTATCCTGATTATGCTATAACATAATGTGTTAAAAAACAACCACTGATTATTTCCTGCTCTTGTTCTGTGATACTTGCCTGGTTATCCCAATTAATATTTGGGTAGTTAAAATCCCCATGACTATAATATCCCCCCGTAAACTTCCCATTTTAATATTACTAAAAAGATGTGTGTTGAAATTGCTGTCTGCATTGGGCAGTCTATAACACACTCCTAAAATAAGACCTCTTTCCCTATAGCTATAGCTTTCCAGGTAAAACCATATGTCCTCACTAAGATGGGGCTCATCATCCAACTAAACAGGACTTGCATTTAAATTCTGTTTGTCATAAACAGCAACCCCACTCCCTTTTCAGTTCAAAATACCCTTCCTAAAAAATGTGTATCCCTCTATGCTATACTCATCCCCATCTTTGTTATTTAGCCAGGTTTCTGTTATCACAATAATATCATAGTTATGTTCCTCTACATACAACTCCAACTCACCTGTTTTATTTTTGATACTTCTAGCATTAAGCCAAGCTATTTTTAATATGTTACTCATTTTACTTTTACATTTAAACATTGGGTTACAATTTACATTACTATGCATTTTTATTTTTATAGTATTGTTTGTTCCTTCATGTACAGTTCTCTGCCTGGCCTCTCCTAAATTCCCTGCCCCTAAATTCCCTAGTTTAAACAATCCTCAACTAACCTACTCATAAGCCTCCTCAACACATTGATGCCCCTCTGGTTCAGATGTAATCCGTCGCAGCAAAACTGGTCCCATCTGTTCTAAAAGGAGTCCCAATGCCCCATAAACCTATACCTTTCTACCCTTCACCAAGGTTTACTCCACGCATTAAGGCTTCTCATTTCCTCAAACTTACCTTGACTGGCATGTGGCACAGGAAGACCTTCAGAGAAGACTACCTTGTCAGTTCTGCTCCTCAGCCTGGTACTTAACTCTTTACCTTTGGATTGCAGAACTGACAGACTACCCTTATGTATGTTATTTGTTCCAACATGCCCAATCTGGCCAAGAGCTTCTGCACCCTTCCAAGCAGGTCTCCTTCCTGTGCACTTGCAAGGCAACACACCACGCGAGATTCTGTGTCTCTGGAGCAAACCTGAGCTACAATCCCCTTAATGATTGCGTCCCCAGCTAGCATTACCATTCTTTTTCTGGGAACCGGCTTTGAGGTGGCCTGTTGGGGCTCCTCATTCCTGCCTACCACCTCAGAATCTTCAGAGACACCATTTAGCTCCGCAAGAACCTGAAAATGGTCTGACACTTCCCATTGATGCCCCAGGACAGTGTGCACCTTTTACCTTACAACCGTGACCCACCTATCTCTAGCTGTGTGGTCTGAAATATCTTCTCGCCCTACTTATAGATGCACAATATCTCTTTAAAGGACACCTGGACCAGGTCTGCCAATTCTCTACTACAACGCAAGCCAGTCAAGTCCTCCTCCAGTTTAGCGACCCTGAGCTCAAGCTAGTAGATTGGCTGGCATCTCCTGCAGATGTAGCCCCTATAGAAGACTGGCTCCTCAAAGTCATCATCTTAAAAGTCCAACATCCAACAGTACTTGCATTGCACTGGCCTCATTATTAAAATTTGAGTTAGGATTATTAAAACTACCTTAACTATTTTTAAATTAAAATTAAATGTTTTTATTTTAATGGGAAAAACTAAAACAAAATTAAGCCAGAGAAATTAGATTAAAGAATTGCTACAGTTATTTTACACCTTATGGCCCCTTAAGCTCCTGTAATATTCTCCCACTTGACTGCCAACCGTTTGTCTTTCTATGAGGTTATCTTTACTTTTCTCTGACTGTTCTCCTAACTTTGTGCTCTTCTTATTCCTTACTTAAAAGCTCTCCACTCACACCATTTGTACTCCTTCATATTAATGAACCTTTACCTCTTAACTGCTCTACTTTTCTGACTGCTAAGAAGTGTTCAATCTAGAAAAGCTTACTTAGTGAATATCTGCTGCTGGTTAATTTATTACTTTGTTGTCTGTTCCTACAGCATATTACATACATATTTGTTGCTTTGATGCTTGTTATTTACTTACAGATGTTGCATACTTCCCTGCATCACCAACACTAGTTTGAATACCAGTATCAAGAACAACTACACATAACAAGTAACTTTTTCCAAATACACCCCCAAACATTCAGCTGCTTTTGCTCCTGTGCAGGAGAGAAAAAAGTAAAACAAAAAAATTTCTAAAGGGAAAAGAAGCTTTAAGAATTTCTGCACAGCTCCTTACCAACAACAAAAAAAAAAACAACTCTCGTCTGCTTCTCTCTCGTTTTCAATAGATGAAGTCAGTACGTGTCCACTGCATGCCTGAATAAAAGATACAAACCTTAACTGTCAGCTTAAAAATGAAAAAGATACTAAGCACGAATTTCACATGAGAAAAAGGAGGAATATGAATCAAAATCAGTTGTGGCCCAAACACAATGCTGCAGGACATTTCAAGTAATAACTGTTGCAGAAGATGTTCCTGTAAACCACCAAGTATTTCTCAAACTCTTTAACAGGGTCATGAAAGGGCTGGCACTATCCTGGCAATATCCACTCTGCACAGGATGTTAATCCACATCACATACACATACTTACACACTCACACACACTATTTTAACTTACAGTTACAAATTACTCAATATGCAAATCATTGGGATGTGACAGGAAAGAGTTAATAGACTGGGATTTGAGTGTGGTGTCCTGGAGGTGTGAGGCACTGTAGCAGCCCTAACCTCTGTGCTGGCCTAATGTATATAGTGCTTTAGAAAACTAAAAGTTTGTGTAGGGGTTGGGGTGTGTGGAATATGTAACTTATTCAAGTTAGTATATATTTATATATACAGTACTTATACTGAATTTCAGTATTCCTGAATAAAGTTCAGTTCATTTCTTAATTAACAAAACTCCTCAAAATTCAAATCAAAATCATATTGTATATAAAAATACCATTAACTACTGTACCTTAAAGTGGGCAACTTTACCATGTTGACAATGAAATCCTGGTAGCTTGCTTCAACATTTTAGCAAGATAAGGCAGTTTAGAAATTGGCTTACACTTACTAAGACTAAAGTAAGTGTAAGTCAAGACCAGAGATTTTGGGTTTCCTAATTTATAGAATGATGTGTGGAAGGTTTTAGAGATATACTCATTATCCACTATATAGTTACATGTATTTTGAGCCCGTTGCCTAGTTATCCCTATATTCAAATATTGCTTCACTGCATGTATGATATCATTCAGTAGTCTTTGTTAAGATACTAAATATTCTTCCTGCAAAACTATTATAGAATGTTTAGTCTGACAACACACCACCCTTTGTCATTAGTTTAGTCTTCTGATAGGCTTCTTAAGGCATTTCCTCCACCATATTCTAGGCATAAGTGTCTCCTGCCTATAACAACAACTGGTTCTCCTCTAATTCATCCCTTGCATGTTTTTTGTTTATTTCCACTAAGGACTTGGTCTGCAACACACTTATGAACTACTCTTCATAGCACATTAATTTTTTACTTTTGATTGCAATTTGTTTTTTTATTTGATATACTTTTAAATTGGAGTTTGAAGTTTATTGAAGATAGGATGATGGCCCAATGACCAAAGGCAAATAAGACATTTAACACATGGTTAATGTTAAAGTAAAAAAATAGGAATAGGAATTTTTAAGCTATCCTTAAAATGTGAAAATAAATTAGAAAGATTAACCATACTGACTGTATCTATTTAGACTATAGGCAAGCTGAACTAGGAATCACATTATGGCAATCTTTACTCAGAAGCCAAGTGTTTGTGAAGTCAGAGCATGACTATACTATATACCCTTTTGCCATATAGCTTAAGAATTATTAGCTTTACTCCTAAATGATAAAATTTGGGAATGAAATAAAGTGCTATGTATTTCAAAATATTTCAGTAAAAAAATCAGAGCACTTGAATATAAACTCTACTTTTGAAAATAGACTCGACTTTCCCATAAGTCTATATTGCCCATAAAAGCTATTACATGATCATTACACCACTTAAATAATCAGTCACACTCTGCTAAAAGGCTCATAGTCCTCTTGTAAGGAGATGGATGGATGTTAATACATTTTTCTTCAGTTGTCTAATCATACACACGGCTGATTTAAAGTCTCCTTTCATTACTTTAGACTGACTCAGCTGAATGTCATTTATCAATGAATATACACAAAAAAACATCTTCAGTAAACATTTTAGATAACAACTTTAAAAATTACATTTCAGTATCCTAAAGCCAAAGACCAGGAATATAGTTAACATACACATTTTGTGCTCCAGGGAAAATAACATTTCAAAAAAAGAGTCATAAGTGACCAAACTCTCCACCGGTTCATGTACACTACAAATTTCTCTAAGTTCTTTGGGAGGTTGTTGACTCTAGCATTAGAACACAGCCTAGGACTGTGAAAGAAAGAGAGGGATGGAAGTGAGAAAAGGAGTGCCTGAAGTATATTTTAGGTGCAAATTTCGGTGGGCCACTCTACCAGTGAGACAGATGATAAACGCCCGTTAATGTAGGGTAAGAGTGACAGTAAGATTTTGTTTTGCTGTTACATGCTTGCTCATGCCTCAGCTGATGATTAACAGCATATTATTTAAGAATGAATTACAGTAATGTCTTGTGTGAATTTTCCTAAAATCTAATGAAAGAATCTTTGCAAAAGAAACAATTTCAAGTACAATTTTGTTTAAGAACTCCACATTCATGGCAAAGCTCTTCTGATTTTGTCAAATGAAACAATTTGCCCAGTTGACTGCACCCATTTAGCCTGGAATTACAGTTTCTGTAGCTGGGAAAACTCTGCCACCCAAGTAAATAAATAAACAAAATCACCAAAGATATCCACTCTTTTAAGAAGATGTTCTTTTTGGTTAAATCTGGCATCTTTCTGAATATAAAGGGTTGCTATGACAGGCCTCCTTTCATTTCAATCTGGGCATTGCTTTTCCAACACACTCCTAATACTTGGCCATCGTTAAATATGAGAAGATCACTGAATGTATAATTTATCATGTTTATATGAGAAAAAAACAAGGAGAACAAACTGTTCACTATTTGAATTTTACCTCAACTGAAGTATCAGATGGTGCCAGCAAGAAGTAACATTATCTGCACTATCTTTTTCCAGTGTCATCATCTGCCTCTAAGTAGCAAGTAAAGTTAATGCTCCATCAATTCATCCCTTGATTAATGACAGTTGGACTGGTCTTGAAATACCGAGGAACTATATAAGAAAGGGAAGAGGAGGCTCCTTTCCCTTAGGAGACGGTGTAGCAGCCCTTGGTTTCAATAGAATCGACACGCAGAGAGTCTCAGACTGGTGCGTTTATCTTTATTTATGTCTCAAACTTTGGCTCTTTATTGTAGTCATTATATCGTCACGAGCACCGTGAAAACTATAAACAAAAATATAAACGTACATTTTTTAACATTCTACAAAGAAACAGAACAAATGAACAAATTAAACAACATACAATTAATTGCGTACCTTGCTCCGCTTACCAAGGGGTGCAACAAATCTAAAGGTCACCGTTTCAGAGATAACGTTTGTCCTCACTGTTTCTTCACACTTCCAGTATTGTACATTGTTACGTTCCCTACGTGCGGAATGATTTCACGGTCATTTACAGACTGTGTTCCTTTAATGTGGGAAATGACATCCTTCACATCTACAACTCTTCGGTAGCCAGTGTGATTTTCTATGCTGTGTTGTGCTGGACTGGTAACATCACTTCAACAGAGGCCCGCCAAATCAACAAGCTAATTAAAAGGGCAAAGTTCAGTTCTAGGACACACTCTGGACCCCCTGAAGGTAGTAGCAAATGTCAGAATTAAAACAAAACTGTGTCTCATTATGAACAATGCTGCAGATCCTCTCTCTGACATGCTAACACTGACGACTAACAGCCAATGAATCATTTAGCAGAAGTGTGTCAAGAAACACTACTGGTGCTCCTTTATACCTACAGCAATATGCCTGCATAATGCCTCACTGTGAATATGGCAGCCAAGTCAGAACTTTTCTTCCTTTTTAATTTTCTTGTTTTATAGTCATTCCAGTGTGTGTTCAGACCAAAGTGTGTGTGTATATTTATTTATTTACTTACTTATATACCCATGTATGTATTTATGTATTTAAAGAGACTCTATGAAAAGCCAAGTTCCCCCCTTGGGACAAATATCCATCCATCCATTTTCCAACCTGCTATATCCTAACACAAGGTCATGGGGGTCTGCTGGAGCCAATCCCAGCCAACACAGGGCACAAGGCAGGAACAAATTCCAGTCAGGGCGCCAGCCCACCGCAGGACACACACTCACACACACACCAAGCACACACTAGGGACAATTTAGGATCGCCAATACGCCTAACCTGCATGTCTTTGGACTGTGGGAGGAAACTGGAGCATCCAGAGGAAACCCACACAGACACGGGGAGAACATGCAAACTCCGAACCCAGGTCTCCTTACTGCGAGGAAGCAGCACTACCACTGCACCACCGTGCCGCCCACTGGGACAAATATGCTTATGCCAATTCAAAGTCATGTGAAGTGAGAGTCTAATGTTGCATCATCAGAACACATCTATACTCACTTATATGGAGCCAATTTAGTGTTGCCAATTAATCTAACACATATGTTTTGGATGTAGTAGAAAAACTCAAGTATCTAAAAAAGAAAACAAAAAACATAAAGGCAGAACAGCAGAATCCACCAAGAAAGTGCCTCAGGACTAACCACGGTGTTACAAGGCTGCTATCCATTCTTTATGCATTCTTATTTAACTCAAAAGCAGATCATAAATTCTCAATCAGTAAGGTGAAGAGGGATATTAGATGATGGAAACTCTGGCATCAGTTCCTTTCCTTATGCTGCTTTACTAGATGGAGAAGGTATATGAGCAGCTGCTGACTCCAGCACAGATTTCAGCCAATCAAACATCTCCTTTCTCAAAATACCACAGTCATTAAGAAAAGACAGGATGAAGCCAGGGCTTACTATGCATTTGTTCACTGTGTCTGGTAATCAGACAGTCATCTGTTATTTCCGCTTGACCTCACTGAGAAGCCAATAAGTAATTGTGAAATGAAGAAAGAAGTAATTTATTAAGCAGTACATTATAGCTGTTGTTTATAAATTGTTTGAAAGAAAAATTAAAATGTAGATATTTTCTATGATAGACAAACTACAACCTTTCCTAAATGATATTTTAATATTTAAATATCAAAAATAGAAGCCCAGTTGATTATATAACAAACAAATGTATCCAAAAATGTATGTAACAGTTGTATTTCATGTTTTCAGCACTTTTTTCATTCAGTTTTTACTATACAGAAGTTGCTAAATTTGACAATAACATTTTTAATATATTAATGCCTATTCTTCTTTTTGAGCTTAAGTAGTGCCACAGATGATGTTACATATGGTTCTTGCCTTTCACTCAATTTTGCCATGATAGGATCAACTCCCTGTGACCTTGTAGTAGATAAAATAAATTCACAGAATTAATACATGGATATGATACAGGAGTTAGAATTGTTGCCACCGAACTCAAGGGACCTGTGTTCACTTCGAGCACAACATGCATTAATTTTATATGTTCTCTACTGGGACCCTGCTGCTTTGTACATGATGCTGCCAGAATAAGTTCCAGCTCCCCAGAGCCTCTTTGAAATAGAACATTAGAATAATAATATATTTAATTTGTATTGCTGTTTTCAAAGAACAGAGACACTTTTCTTTCAAGAAAATAAATATATAAAAAAATATCAATGTTTTCATTCAGTTTCTGAGAATGCATTTTACATTTCATAGTCACAGTCTTAATCTCACAAAATAGTTCAGTACTGGAGAACCTCCCTGTGCCTGCAGGTATTAACTCCAACCAGTTTCACAATTGATGCCTCATTCTTACTTTCAGCTGATCTCATTATTTAGAGTGCTGTCCCTTTTTATTTTCTTATTCAAAGAAATTCTAATTTTTTTAATTTATTTTTTTTATTTCCCTTACCTTTAAATATTTATCATTTTCATTTTAATCTAGCCTTATCTACGTATAAGAGTTTGCTACATTCATTTTATTCATCTGCTGACAAAACTGAATGCTAAAAGGGTAGCAGTTCGTTTACTGCCAAATTCACTTGCTTGCTCCTTTGTAAGAAAGGTTTCTTCATGAGCAAACAAGTGGCAGTGGCAGTGATATAACTTCTCCAATTTAGTATTCAGTGTTGTTTGAACTCATGTCTGTGCAGTACTCATTGCTAATCATCAGCATTTGGATACAATTAAGGGAGCAAATTCTACTAAAAAGAAAATGCTAAAAGAAACATTAATATTTAAAGCTACAGCAAAGAATTCACATATTTATGCGTTTCATGCATTTGTAGGCTAGATAACTAAACAACAAGATCAATTAAACATAAAAATGAGACACTGATTGTGAAATTAGTTTTACTAAAAGCCTGCAAACATGGGAGTCCCCAGGACTAAACTTGAAAACCACTGTCATAAGAAATGAATGCTTCTTACTCACTAGCAAAAAGCACTCAATAGAATTAGGCTTAGCCATTCTTCTTTTACTTCCATTGCCTTTTTTCCAAAGTTTCATGGAACTACCCATTAAAAATTTACTTGGTTCCAGCTCCTTTTATAGAACTCAGAACAACAATGGAATGTGTTAAACATTGCTATTAAGACATTATAGACAGTTACTTGTTTAAATCTCGATGTATTTGCTTAACTGATGTTTTTATCCTAAATGCAGGCAGTGTAGTGTAGTGATTAATGTTTTGGACTTCAAAGCCTGACTGTGGGTTCAAATCTCGCTACTGACACTGTGTGACCATGAGCAAGTCACTTGACCTTCCTGTGCTCCAATTAGAAAATTAAAAGAAATGTAACCACTTGTATCAAAGTGGTTACATGTCACCTTGGATAAAGGCATCAGCCAAATAAGTAAATGTAAAGTGACTTACAAAACAGGACAGCATAATTGCTAAGCATCAGTTTGGGGACTAATTTGAAACAAGTGTTACAGAACAGGGTAATAAAATTGATCATCAAACCCTAAAATATACAGAACAACACAAGACTAGTTATGCATTGCTACTAAGAACCATGCATCATAACTACTGATTATAAAGATATTCACAAAACAAGATAATTGTCAAACACTTCCTAAATGCATTTAGGAAGTTAGTCATTTAGATAGAGGGAGACAGCTCATTCCAAAAAGTAGGAGCTGCAAATAAAAAGAGTCTGGATTGAGATGTGATGCCAAGTAGAAATGCTATCACCAGATGCCATCCATTAACAGACATGAACAGGTGAGAAGGAGTGCAGAACCTCATGAGTGTCTCCATATACATACGAGCTGAACCATTGATTACTCTATAGGAAAGCATCAAGGATTTGAACTTAATGTGTGCTGCAACAGGGAGCCAGGGGAGTGACAGG
Source organism: Erpetoichthys calabaricus (assembly GCF_900747795.2). Taxonomy (NCBI): domain Eukaryota; kingdom Metazoa; phylum Chordata; class Cladistia; order Polypteriformes; family Polypteridae; genus Erpetoichthys; species Erpetoichthys calabaricus. The sequence continues at coordinate 185,322,054 of NC_041397.2, read as the reverse complement.
TTGAATGAGCACAAGACATGCCACTGCATTTTGAATCATCTGTAGTAGCCTGGTACCATGGCCAGTAAGCAATTACAGTAGTCAAGATGTTGCAAGACCAAAACTTGGACCTGAAATTGTGCTGCATGCTCACATATGGTCTCATCATGCGTATATTGTACTGAGTGAATCTGCATGGACATGAAGTGGTTCCAGTGAGGTTAATGAAGGATAGCTTGTCATTGATTATCACTCAAAGGTTATGCACTGTATTTGTAGGTATTGGTGATAATGAGCCAAACTTCATGGAGAAGTTAAATAGACGGACTAGCTAGAATAACAAAGAGCTGTCATTGCCAGGTTAAGCTGGAGATGGTGTTCCTCCAAGTAAGTTGAAATATCAGTGAGACATGTCAAGATTGTAGTTGAGGCTGTGTGGTCCTCTGCTGAGAAATACATGTACAACAAAATATCATTGGCATATCACTTAAATGAGAATCCATGGGATTGGAAGATAGGGTCTAGTGAGGTGGTATACCAGGAAAAGAGGAGAAGACCCAACACTGATCCATGGGGCACTCCTGTGCTTGCGTGATGCAACTTTGACATCTCTCTACTCCAGAACACATGGTAAGATCTACCTGAGAGTAAGGATTCAGATCATCTGAGAGCAGTCCCAGTGATACCTAAGTCAGAGAAGGCAGTAAGGAGGATCAGGTTGTTTTAAATGCACACACACACTTTAACAGTATGGAATGATTTTTCGTCTAATACTTGCATGTACTGCAACATTGAGTCCCAAGAGCATTGTATATTAAGTTGTCAAGAGTGTTTGATTCATCTTGAAATTAGAAAGTATGTAACGGAATACCAAAGTAGTTGGAAGAAAGGACACAGCATAAAAGAGCCTAATAATAAAAGTAAAACTAACCACTAACCAAACTGAAGTGATTTAGCAAAGCAGTTGCAATATATGTGTGATAGACAAAGCTTTCAATTCATCCACAGTAGCTAAAGATCCATTTTCCTTTTTTTTACATCAGGGGACACATGTTCAGCAGCAACACTTTCTAATTAAAAAACCTATTGTTACACCTAATAAAAATTTCTATTTTTCCACATTCCTCTGCTTTATAGATATTTCAAGTGCAAGCAGAGAAACAGCACAAGTATTGCTTTTCTTCTACTGGATGAATAATGTAAATGCTGTTAAGAATAAGACTTTTTTTCCTAGCCATGGCAAATCAAACCTATTGCTTTTATCTGCACAATGGATGCTCAAAGCTTGCTTCAGCAGTTTTATCATGTCTAAATTACAAAGACAGAAAGGAAGAACTGGCTTTCAGTTCTGTACAGGGTATTTCTGTAATTAAAAAAAAAAAGATTCTGATGTATACTGCTTAGACCATGGGGTGTCAAACTCAGATCCAGGAGGGCAGCAGTGGCTGCAAGTTTTTATTTTGGCCCCTTTTAAAATTAATAACCCATTACTATTGCTAATTTATCATATTTCTTTTGACTTAATTATGATTGACTTGCTTATTTATCCCTTTAACCTTTAGCCAAATAATACAAAGCAAGACAATAGATAATCAGCTAACTCAAGGGGCTTAAATAGTCCTTGAGGGACACAGTTTTTACTCCAACCAATTTCCTATTTAGCACTTAATAAAGCCCATTATTCAATTCTATGGCTGGTTAGTGTTCTCACTTTGCAACACCAGTCATTTCCAAAACTGATTTTCTTTTTTCTGAGATCACCATCCAAATGTTCTGTGGATCAGTATTTCTCCGACCTTCATTTTTCCCCTTTTCAGATATTTTACTGAAGCAGATATTGTGTGAAAGACACAGGAACGAATGAGATCTAAGTTTGCCCGTTCATCTGTTGGCTTGCCACATTGTTAAAAAAAATGAAACAATTACAACAAAAGTGACTTGAAAATCAAGGTAGCACAGTATGTACCATTAGCATTAACAAAAGGTTAAAAATCAAAGTGTTTGAAACAAAAACCTGCAGCCACTGCAGCCCTTCAATACCAGAGCGTAACATCCCCGGTTTAGGCTAATGAATAATACTTTGCCACCCTCTAACGGTCAAATAAAAAGTTGCAGTTTTGAAAAAAGGGCCATCACAGGAATTTGGTAGCGTGTACACTATACATATGAAAGATTACCATTATTAAACATTTTAATGTAAAACGAGGTTTCATGATATATATTTTGAACAAAAAAAACGAAATATCCTTGTTCTTAACTCGTAGTTAATTATCTGATCTATCATATGCAGGCATCTACAATGTAACAAACAACGATAATACGACTCCCTTACCTTTAATAAAAACTTAGCGAAATTTCGGGGTCTTAATAGTTGGCGCCTCATTTCACACTGATAACCGAAACAGCTTCGCACTAATAAACATAAATCACGAGAATGTGCGATGTGGAAGGCAAACCGGTGAATTTCGATAAAGTCTACAAGTACACGAGGAGATCTTGCAAACTACACTGTCAGTGACCAACGCGGGATTCGAACCTTCACGTTTTGGAACTCTGGGGCAGTGATGCAAAGAATTGGCGTAATATGCCAAATCCACGAGAGTTTCCGGGCTTAGTGTGACCCTGGGTTTTAAGGATTATGGATGGATGACTTTGTAGATCTGGAATCTAAAACAAAACAGAGAGAGAGAAAATTTTTATATATCAAAAAGATTTGAAACAGGTTTTTGGTAGTATATCATTCATTATGCGTTTTATTTTATACTGTATTGTGTGTATATATATATATATATATATATATATATATATATATATATATATATATATATATATATTATTTAACAAAAATAATAATGCCCTATCTGTTTAATAGCCATCTATTTCTGTCCGCGGTGGCCAAATCTTATCCAGGTTAAGCATAATAAATCTTTACAGCATTTGGAATGAGAAGCGTAAGATCAAGCAGTATATTTTCATTTTACGGGCACTACTGAGATCAACAACAGACGCTGGGGACATCTATAAGCCATGGTATAGTTTCCCTTTTTCTGAGAAAAAAAAGCGTATATTAGTGGCAATGAAAAAGGAGTGCGAAGTAAGCAGTAAGGTGTTTCCCTCCTGCACAGTTTGCTGTGGTGCTTTTTTGTTGTTGTATTATTGGAGAACTGATTGCCTCATTTACCTTACCATTTAGTTTTTATTTTCCTTCCCTCGAGGTGCAATTATAGCGTGTGAGAGCAGCTGACGTTTTTCACTTTTCTGCCTCTGTCTGCTTATAGTGTTCATATTTATCACAGCAGAAACAAAAGAAAGTCTGAAGGAGGGAATTCCCTCCCCCCTCCCTCGAAGAAGAGCCCAGGCAATCCTAGGAGAAGCGCTGAATCTCAAGGGGATCTGGTAAGCGGCTATTCGTTTAAGTGCCTGGATTAATCGTGTGTGCGGCTCGTTCGGTACACTAACGCGAGTTAAGGCGGGTAACCCTGTGCCACACACCCCCACCCCGAGCTGTAGCGCATCCACACTGGGGGAACGGAAGGCGAAAGCCTGGGTGGTTATTATTTCTCCACCAACTAGTGCCTATGAATATCTGATGGAGCGCGCGGAGGATTGAGGCGAGAGCGTGAGGTGCGATGTGCATGGAATGTTCAGCAAGTCAATGCCGGGAGCTGAAGCAGCGCACCTATCGGGGAGTTCGCGGATGGGTGATGCCGCTTAGGGATCCTGCAAACAAGAGGACAGCTCTTTTAAGTACCACGCTTTCTTTTCAATAATTCAACTTAGCTTTTCTGTCAGCGGTCTCTCGGTCTTTTTCTGTCACTCTCCCCACCTCCCCTCTCCCTCTCTCTCTTTCTTCCTCTCTTTCTTTTTCTTCCCCTCTCACTTTCTTTTAGTTCACACGGAATTTAACACCAATTAATGATGCTCATTAAGAAGGAGAAAAGCATTTTTCAGTGGTCTGGTAAAGTACTTATTGCATAGCTACTTAATGTTAAAAATAGTATTTTGTTAATTTGGAATATACTTGCATTAACATACCGTGACACAATGCCTTTTTGACTCGACGTTCAATGCTGGCATGCTGCATACCGTTGGTGATTGCAACCGTGGTAAGGCATGTTAAGTGTGGCATCAGTCGATAATAATCAATACACACACACACACAAAGGATTTTCGCTAGCAACTCCTCGTCCTGTGGTTATTAAGCGATTTTAATTCTGTGCTCCTGTTCATTCGTGGCAAATGCCGCAAAGGTGTAACTAAATCGATAGTCTTGTGCGGAACTGTCAAGGTACAGTAGGTTTTTATGTAACAAGCCACACCGTTTATTGATCGCTCGACTCATTACAGCCATTGCTTTTAATGTTGGTTGCTTTTAATGTTGTTGTCTATGTGCATCCGCATATAGAGCAGGCCGTCTGGTTATATATCACCTTGGATCAAATGGTAACTTCTGAATCCATTGTCCGCATTGAGTGAAAGCGATATAAAGAGATCTGGTGTTCTGTTTTCATTGCAGGGATCTTAATTTGCATGCATCCGCAAAAAGTCTGTACCGTGTTAAGATACTAAGACAAGAAAGGGGCGCTGAACAGCTCCGTTATTTTAACATCCCCCGATGTTTGGTACTGTAGGTAGATTACAGAATGTTCATTGTTTCTATCAAGTGATTTGAATATTAGAGAAGTGAATTTAATTTGCACGGCCTTTTAATTAATGAACAATGCAATCACACAATTCAGTTTGTACTTGATGGTTACTTATGTCATCGTCACAAGCATAGCTAAAGACAAAGAGTACTTCATGTCAATTAAAATTAGGGTTACCTACTGGTCAGATCAGTATTCACATTCTATTTCTTCTACAAAATTAAATATGTAATCAGACAATATTTGGGTACTGCCACAAAATTTTGGTTAGACAATTTCCTTTATGACATAACGTGTTATTATTGCTAATATTTTTCTTGGTATGTCAAGAACTGTAAAATCGTTGAATAATTTTATATTTAAAATGAACACATGTAACATTTCCTCAAAGCCTGTATTACTGTTATGACTATTATTAATATAACAGAATCCACGGGTCTTCAGTATGGCAATTTATGTAAATGATTCTAATGCTGGGAAAATATTCATCATTTTTGTGGTTCTTGTTTTTGCTTTGTTGTTGGCTGGTAAGCATGCTTTTCATTTTCTGTAATAAAATGACTATTACAATAAATAACAATACAGATTCATTTAGTAGTTTTCCTCATTCTGGCTGGCTATGAAAACTATTTTTTTCATTTCAGGAATGGACAATGGGATGCTTTTATTTTTTACAATGAAACCAACTCTGGCCTTTTTAATTCTGCTCACCATATTTTGCCACCTTAGGTAATATTTTTTTTAACAATATACTTTTTTGATTGCATGTGACATCTTTGTCGCACTTCTGAATGGTATGTTTATGTTCATCAGATTTTAAAAATACACATTAACAAATTATACAACCAAATACAATTTATCACATTTTTCTAATCTGAGGTAAACAGCAAACTCATTTAGTTTTAATACATCACAAATTTTTACTGTTTTCACAATTTTAAATTTCAGCAATTCCATTTTATTACAGGAGGTAGACTGAAAATCGCATCACAAAATAAACACTAATTCAAATCTCAAATATTCAATTTTTGGTCTGAAGAAACAGTTACTTTAACATTTAATCTACATAAGCTATTAATTATGTTTGCCTGATATATTTAAAAGGTTTGATGAAAATATTTATTTACAGTTATCTCTTAAAGAGGTGTGAAGATTTAGCATTATTTTTCATAATTTTATTTTGGCTGGTATGAACAGAAAATTCAGTCATCTTAGACTTTTTTTGTTAAACTCATTAAATCATGACACTGGCTTTTTACAGTGCAAAGTATCTGATATGCATATCTGAATAAACATAACATACCCAGTATTAAGTGCACACTCTCCATCCCATTTTCCATGTGTGTATATGGGAACAAAAGTGAAAGAAAACATGGTGTGCAGTATTCATTGAATATTCTACTATTGTGCTTTGTTAAAGTGGAGCATGTTTTAGGCATATGAAACTAAACATGCAATGTTCATATTCATCCTGTTATCCCATTGACAGTTCATCACAGATGGCAGCAGGAACAGTAAAAGAAGATACGAATGACAATATTACCATATTCACTAGAATCTTAGATGGACTGCTAGATGGCTATGATAACAGACTGCGCCCGGGACTTGGAGGTATACATTGTAAACAAGACAAGGTTCCCAGAGAAAACATTGATATAAATATGTGAAAATATACCAAACCATGACCTGAGTGTGTTTTAATTTAGTTTTCAGTTATGGTTTTTAGTACAATCCAGTGATAGATAGATAGATAGATAGATAGATAGATAGATAGATAGATAGATAGATAGATAGATAGATAGATAGATAGATAGATAGATAGATAGATAGATAGATAGATAGATAGATAGATAGATAGATAGATAGATAGATAGGTACGTTGTGTTTAGGTAGGTAACCACAATTTCGTTGCTCACTTGGCAACTGATTCACATTTTCATGTCTGTCTCACTCCTTTGATTTTGAGGTAAACTGTATAACATAAATAACCCTTTTAAGCAGTACCGTAAAACATGTCAGTGGTTAACAACTTGCTTAGTTTATAATAATTAATGGGATATAGTTTACCATTAGCTAATATAATCATTCCAAGCCTTCAATAATGCTGAATAATTGTGTTTTACATTCTATAGAGCGGATTACAGAAGTAAAAACAAATATTTATGTTACAAGTTTTGGCCCTGTGTCTGATACTGAAATGGTAAGCTTACCAATTTCTTTACATCTTCATTAGTTCAGTATTGACTTTAATTATACTTTCTGAGCTCCTATAGCTTCTTACATTTGGAAATGTCCTTTCCCCTTCACAGGAATATACTATTGATGTGTTTTTTCGTCAAAGTTGGAAAGATGAACGTTTAAAATTTAAAGGTCCAATGCAACGTCTACCTTTGAATAACCTGCTTGCCAGTAAAATATGGACTCCAGATACCTTCTTTCTTAATGGAAAGAAATCAGTGGCTCATAACATGACTACTCCAAATAAACTGCTCCGGTTGGAGGATGATGGGACCCTACTTTACACTATGAGGTAAAATCATCTCATTTTTTTCCAGATAATAAATGACATTGTGAAAAACTTAATGCTTCCTTACCCAATTTGTTTTGAAAAGACAAGAAGTTGCATATATATAATTAGATCTAGAGTACTGTAAAAAAAGTTTGTCTCAGGGATATTTATACAGTTTTTCATTTTTTTTTTCATTATGTTAAATTGTTATTACAGAAATGTGAATGTTATAGTAAAAGGGTATTTCCACATTGAAGACATAAACATACACACCAAATATATATATTCTGGGTATGTGCAGTTTTCATGTATTCTGCATTTAGTCAGGTACTCCAGTTTACTTATGCATCCCTGAGACATGGTTCATTATCTAGCAACTTTAAACTAAACCAGTCTGTGTAGGGAGGTGTGTGTATGTTTGGGTAACTATGCTCTGTTATGGCTGGAAATCTGTCCATTTACCTTCTACTTTGCACCGATTGCTGCCTGGATTGGCTCCAATTGTGTCATATTTATGCATTATAATAAGAGAAACAAATTAAAACAAACATATACAGTAAATGAGTTTTCAGTTAGAGTTGGTCTTAAACTATACTGTTTTAATTTTACTCCAGCCAGCACCCAGAGTGCATTTATTACATCTTCATTTATTGCATATCTCATGCTTTGTTTAGTTTTACGTTTTAACTTGTAAATCTTAGATCAATACCATTATATCTATATACAAGTTAATAAGCTTCTGGGAATTTGCAGGCTCATAAATTGAGCTAATAAATATGCATAAATTAGAATTTTGTGAGAAAGCAACAAAATCATATACTTTGATTTTCAAAAATCTACTGATCAAACTAAATTTAGGTGGGAATTCATGGTGTGGTGTGTAAATAACTACAACAATGACTTAAAAACTGGAAACAAAGGAAAATGATGAGAGGCAATTTTTCTGAATTAGGTGATGTCATAAATGGTGTCCCTCAGGGATAAGTGCTGTAACTCCTGCTCTTTCTATTTTATATATATATATACAGTATGTATATATATATATATATATATATATATATATATACAGTATGTATATATATATATATACTGTATATATATATATATACAGTATATATATATATATATATATATATATATATATATATATATATATATATATATATATATCCATCCATTATCCAACCCGCTATATCCTAACCACAGGGTTACAGGGTCATGGGGGTCTGCTGGAGCCAATCCTAGCCAACACAGGGTGCAAGGCAGGAAACAAACCCCGGGCAGGGCACCAGCCCACCGCAGGTCGCACACACACACACACCAAGCACACACTAGGGACAATTTAGGATCGCCAATGCACCTAACCAGCATATCTTTGGACTGTGGAAGGAAACCAGAGGACCCTGAGGAAACCCATGCAGACACGGGAAGAACATGCAAACTCCACGCAGGGAGAACCCGGGAAGAGAACCCAGGTCTCCTAACTGTGAGGCAACAGCGCTACCCACTGCGCCACCGTGCCGCCCTATAAATATATATATATATATATATATATATATATATATATATATATATATATATATATATATATATATATATATATATATATATATACACAATCTGGATTAAGTAAATAAACAACAAGCTAGTCAAATCTGAAGGTGATAAATTACACATTACAATTTTATATTGAATAAATATATGTATCTAATATAATCTAGCTGCCCTACTACAGTGAAGAATGTGACCTATTGTACAGTATTTTGTTAAGCTTGCAAGTTGATCATTTTGTCATGCACAAAACAAAAAGGAAAACATGTTATTAAAAATGTAAAATCTTTCAAAATCAATAAGATGAAGAATGATAAGAGTAAAGTTAATTTAAGGAACATAAACCATATAATTTTTAAATATTCACATGTATTTGGTAATAATAAAAGCATTAACAGGAGATGTGCCTAAATAAATACATAAAGGACATGTAAAACTGCTTGTATATTAGATTAATACAGCAACTCTGCACTAGATTAATTGAGTTTAAGAAATTGACTTTACATGCAAATCAGTTTTATTTGTTGTATTTCTAGCATTAACATTTTTGTGTTTAGCCTGGTTTTTTAATATGCTTGCTTATTGAGTACTGGGTTTCGATTTCAATAGTATAATTACTATTGTCAGGTTTCTTTTTTGAACATTATCATTGCTATTCACAGTAAACCTTCCCATGCCCTAAGTTCCCTTTCCTCAATTACTAGTTTTAACAGTCCACATTTTTCCAATGAAATGTTGCATCTCTAAGCCAAATACATCCCATCCTGCCAGTACAGATCCTGTCTGCCGCAAAAGGTATCTTGTGCTCTGCAAACCCTATCTATGGCATCTTATATCAGAATATTAACCACTTGTTAAACCTTTTTGCATCCATCTTACTTGCATTTCTACAAGGTGCAGGCATATACTGTATAACCTATAAAAAGTGCTACAAGATCATTTAACAACAACCAGAAAACAACTTTTACGAGCAAACAGTGCAATTAAAGATAACATGAACTTCCACCTCAAGGCCATAAGCACATTTCACACTTTAGCCATTGCTCCAGTTATCAAAATGAATGACGTCAGTATGCAGCCAACACTCTGTAAAGTAGTCTGTCAGCAAAACCTTTTTCAAGCAATTTCTCCATAATTAACAAAATTACACTAAGGTCCTATAGTGAGTAAATTATACTGCTAGTTTTAATTTTTCAATACACGCAATGTATAATTAGATCCTAACTTTCCATACAGGTTAACTGTACTAACTGTACTAGGCTGATCAGCAATTCAGAGGAAGTATGAAGAAATTCAGGGGAACAAATCTTAAAAACAAGTCAATTAAAATAATTCAGAAGAAGTTAATTAGCCGCAAAAACAAGTCACTAATTAAGAAAAGGGTTAAAATGAAAACCTGCAGCCACAGGTGCCCTCCAGGACCGGAGTTGGGGACCCCTGCTGTAGAGCTTGCTGTGTTTGATCGACACGGGCATGCTGACAAACTACATGTGCAATGCTGCTTCAGTACACGAATGACTTTAGTTGTAGGTGGAAGCATGAAACTACATGCGTTCCTTAATTCTTCAGAGATCAGTTTAGAATAGCTTAAACATTCTCAAGTTTCATCCCCAGTCTGAGATCTTTTTCAAAGCTGTAATCCTGGAAGCAATAAGCCATTGAATTTCCAAGATATGAAAAAAATCCCAATCCATTATCAGAGGCACTTAGTACATTTCCATACATTTTAGTTTCTTTTGGACTTACTTTTGTTTGTTTTTTGGTGCTTACAGTTTCACACATTGATAACATTATCAAATGAAGTCAGATGCCTACCTGCATGTGATATTACAACTCACATTTTCTATAATGACAGGTGGTAAGCAGAATACACTTGCTAGGCTTTGTAGTGAACGATTCTGACAGTTTTTTATTTACATTTAAAATAAAGCCTGCTATGCTCAAAGGATATCTTAGTTAAGAATTTAACATTAAGATTTATCAGTTTAGTTTCAACCTTAGTTTGTTTATTGTTTCCTGTCTGGTACTGCATCTGTTTAGAACCCTTGTTTGATTGTGTTCTTGTTTTGATCCAGTTTGGATTTCAGCTGCTATATTTCAACTCCAGATAAATTAATTTTGCAACTCAATTATTTAGAGACAAACATGTTATTTCTTATCTATTCCAAGGTCTGAAAGATTGCCAATGTTTTCACTGTCCAAAAGGAAGACAATGTGTGATTTTTGAATGGACAGACTTCACAAATCACCTACAGTAATAACAGAGTCTCACTTGTTAACAATCGTGCAGTTTCAATGGAAGCCTTGCTTTTGTACATGGTCCTTCTCCTTACTGCAGATATTTCTTGCATTGGCATCAACTGTATCCAGGAAGCTAGAGTCTGGGAAACCACAAGTAGGATATAGTGTGAGGGATTCACTGAATCATTATGTGTTATGTGTTTCACTCAAATTGGCAATCCTTGAAGGTGTAGAAGATGGAAGAATCTTTCAAAAGGCACTCATAGTACAAGATTAGCCCCAGCAAGGCCAAAGGGTCAATAAAGTTTATCCAATTTGCCATTTCTTCATTAATATGATCTCTTATGTGTCTAGCACTCCTTGAAAGTAGCGGATCTCTCCTTCTGATCTGCAATCTTTTAGAAGCAGAAAGTCCACATTTCCTGGATGTGGTTTTTTATTTTTGACTTTTTTCTTGTTCCTATTTTTTCTTTCTAGTGGGCCTTTGTTCTAACTGTAATGAATGTGTTATAGGCTCGAAAAATAAACACATTGTCTTTTTATGATAATTAGACATCTAAATTAATTTATTGTGTGACAAATTTTAAATAACCCAAACACTAATGTCGTCATTTTGCGAACAGAAGAAACTGAGTGTTCAAGGTTAGTTAGCCTTGAATATATACATTCTCAGAAGTCAGATTAAACAAAGGGAGAGTGAATCCGGGTACCTAGAAACAAGGAACAATCAAAACAGAAGGAGAACCAAACATTTAAAGTCAAAACACAATTCCTAACCTTGAAACTCAGAATTAATTTGTTCTTTGGAAGGCTGCTGATCACTATTAGTCCTTCAAAGAATAAACTGTTAAACCATCTACACTGTTCACACAAAAGAAATATTTCTGTTTTGGCCTATTCTTTACAAGAAAAAGTCAGTGCCTTCCCATACTCCTCCAAAATGTGACAGATTAGCTTGGCTCAACACCTACTTTTATCAAAGTAGCACACCTAACTTGATGTGTGTGCACTGAAAGGGACCAAACAAATGTGACATTAGTGTAAAGATAAAGGGAAAAACTGCAGGAAGAAATGGTAAAGTGTCTTTATATTCTGACAGTAAGGTACATGAATAATCAAATTCCACAGAAATTTTATAAATAGTAAATGCCTTATCCTAAACAACTTCAGCTGTAGAGAAACAAAACTTTTTAGACAAGTGAATGCCAAGGTGTTGCCAGTAAATATTATTATGAGCTATGTGTCTGTGCAAATAAGAACAAAAGCTTTTTAACATTTCTATGTCTAAGTAAAAACTAGTGACATCTTTCTTTTTACACAGTTTTTTTCTTAAAGGAATACTAAGCCCAAAATTATATTTTTTTAAGTGTTAACTTACCTAATGTGGTTTGTAGTGATAGCTGAAAAATAATTTTAATTGCATGTTTTCATGCAGAACGGAGCTAACAAAATGTATGCTTTAATGGAAGCAGGCAGTGACCAACACAGGACAACAGCAAACAATATCAAAATGTCTATGAAAAACTCTCATGGTACTCATGTCGTACACTTTGCATGCATTTTTTTTCTAAAATATTGTTAAATCAATACCTCTGGTAAAACAATAATATTTCTCTATGATAACAAACAGTTTTATGGTTATAATTCATTTTAGATTTTTTATATAACTTATGTAGTTGTGATGATCAAAAACATGTACTTTTGTATACATAACATAAATCAAATCAATAAAAAAAATACAGGTGGGATTTGAACCATGATGCTCCAGACCTGAAATTAAACATGCTACCATTTACAGTATTTTTCATCCACTGCAGATCAGCACAAAGATTGCCCTTACTGTGTATTAAATGTCAAATATCTCTATTTTTTTAATGAGTACATTAACTTTTCTACAGGATATTTTTTTTCCAGGATCAAGGCCCTCATGTATAAATGGTGCGTACGCACAAAAATGTTGCTTACACACGTTTCCACGCTCACATCACGATGTATAAAAACTAAACTTGTCGTAAAGCCACACACATTTTCACGGCAAGTTCCCCCATTGTGTTCGGACATTTCTGCTCAGTTTTGCAAACTGGTGGCACCCAGTGTCAAAGCAGTGCTACTGTTTCTGTGTGGTCTCCTATTTTTCAAATTCACATCAGTGACACAGAATTTATAAAATATATCTAAATTAACTACAAATCGTTTACAAATGTAACTCACTTGATTGTAATAAATCTGTAACAATATAATGATGCACGGAATGAACTATTCCATATACAAAAGCTGCCATAGCATTGTTACTTTGCACCACTTATGAGTATTTCAACCCATTCTATGTGTGTGTGGTATCACAGCTGTACAGCAGCTGATCAGAATTATCGGGATACAGCTTCCAGCCCTCGAGAACATTTATAGCACATGCTGCCTTATGAAAGCCACCAGCATCTGCATAGATTCGACTCAGCCATGACGCAGTCTATTTGAACTTCTTGCCTCGTGCTTGATGCTTGCTGTAACTGGTGCGACCCTGGATAGATGGAATAATTAAACATGTTTAACAAAGATTTTTCAGTGTTCCATATAAGTTTTGAAGAATTGGCATTCTAAGCTTACAGCTGGTTTTACATTTACTACAGAGCTCAATGGGAGGCGATTGGTTATGTGGAGAAAGAAAACAGAAAGACAGGAATTGGGGATTGGTACATTTGACATGGACAGTACTGCTACATTAAATTATTACATTCAGGGTCACGTATAGCCCAGCAAGCACCTTTCTGAAGGAAGGAATAATCCCTGGACAGGGGAGGCAAGAACAATCACAACTCACCGCTACCCCTGTGCCACTGTGCCCCCACGTTTAATACATGAACACGTGCGCTTTTATTCAAAAATATAACTGCACAAAAAAAAAGCCGCGTTAGCATGCCACATTGACACTCTTACTTCAACTGCCGCGGTGGCGTAATGGTATCAGCTCCTGACTGGGAATCAGAGGGTGGCGAGTTTGATCCCGCACGGTTCCACTTCGAGAAGTGAACTGCTCTTATTCTTACAATTTTAGAATAACAACATAAATTTGATTTCAGTCTGTAACAGCCGGTGTAACTTATGATAGTGGTAAAGGTTAGCTTTTTTTTTTTTTTTAATTCACTTTTCATTCTCGCAGTCGCATTCAGAATCAATCCATACAACCCCATCTGACATAAAGACGCGCTATAGGTCTGCAGTGTACCACGATGCATACTACCGCCCCCCCCCCCCCCCAAAAGGGTTCTGACACACAAACGCTGGCGAAGCTGCCTTCTTCGTATCTCACCGTCACTTGAAATCAGCAGTTCTTAGCATTGCACCACGCAAGCTGTCGTATCAACCACCAACTGTAACTTGCTTTCTTTATTCTTCGGTTATAGTCTTGAATAAAAGTGCACTTTTATTTATGTGAAAACAGCTGTGTCAGATGGGGTTGGATGGATTGATTCTGAATGAGACTGCGAGAATGAAAAGTGAATTAAAAAAAAAAAAAAAAAAAGCTAACCTTTACCACTATCATAAGTTACACCGGCTGTTACAGACTGAAATCAAATTTATGTTGTTATTCTAAAATTGTAAGAATAAGAGCAGTTCACTTCTCGAAGTGGAGCCATGCAGTATCGAACTCGCCACCCTCTGATTCCCAGTCAGGAGCTGATACCATTACGCCACCGCGGCAGTTGTAGTAAGAGTGTCAATGTGGCATGCTAACGCGGCTTTTTTTTTTGTGCAGTTATATTTTTGAATAAAAGCGCACGTGTTCTCTTATTTGTACCTTTTGTGAAAGTGTTTCTTTGATATATGGACTTCAGGCTTCATACGTTATATAGTTTATGCCTACATTTTGTCATTTACTATTAGAATATGAAAAACGTTTCTGTTTTAAAAATGTGTTTGCACAGACTACTATAGAAACGGAACACACATGAAATGCGTGTATTCCAAATAACACTATATTATTTCCACTCTAAAACTCCACTTCAATCCCAGATAATCAAATCAAGGCAAGGCATGAGCTAGGAGAAATTCGTTCTAAGTCGGTTGGGGGATGGAATAGCTGACTGCTAGTAGCTTTTGTTTATCAGCACATTTAGATGACAAAGGACTCTGGCGGAGAGGTGCAAACGGATTTAAGACGCGATTTAAGGTGGGACGGATTTACGAGTTTTTTCGTAGGCTCTCGTAATTCTAGTGTTAAAGCCAACAACCTTAAATAGTAACAGAGTTAGCCACCTTTCCAAATCAGTTCAGTGATAAAGGATTGGTCAGCTAAGTGAATAAACAATGCATCTCTGCATTCACAGGTCAGCTGGCTGAACAGAAACAAAATAAAATCTATAAACTAAAGTTTAACCAAAGCCAATTTGTGGCTGTCCAATCTCAATTAGCTTCCTATTTAGGACAGACATCACTAAAACCCGTTATTTTTCATTTCATTTTTTCCTTGATTTTTCAAATTAATACAAATGTCTTTCTTTCTAGCCTCCTTTAGAGATTTTGTCCTTTTAAAAAAGTGAGGGAATGCTTTCAGTTTTTAGAGATAACGTGGTGGAGGGATTTTAGAAATTACCTAGTTCTGCCTCTCACTTTAATGCTTCTTTCCTTTCTAGCCCATTTACTGTAGTCACATGTTAATAAAGATCTTTAATTGCCATATTCTTAGGAGAATGTCAAATTTATGTTCTTAATGCAGTTTTCTAAAATATAAAGTTAGTATTGTATATTTGACTACTGCTAAAATAAATTTTTAAGAAACTTAACTGCAATACAAACTATTTTGCATATTTCCACTGAAAGAAAAATCTGTGATATATCATTTTGCAAACCAAATTTTGGATATTTTTAATTTTCCTTGATTTACTTAGCTTTTTTTATCAAGAAACCTATAATAATTAATCTTATAGAGAAATATAAAAAGATAACATTCACTTCAATCATATCATTGCTAAATTATTTGTCAATGCATAATGTAAGTTGTATGTTATAAACTTTAATTTGTTTTGGCTTGCAAAAAAAAAAAATCAACATTAGCATCTTTTTTTAAAATCCTTATTTCAATCCATTTATAAAAAGAGTTTGTTATTTTGACACCCAGCACTAACAATGTTTAATTACATAACAACTTTTTAAAATAGTGTTTCTGTATCAGTTATGTATTTAAAAGCCAAAAATGTATAATTTAAAGTACCACTGATTCAATTATGTCATGTGCCATTTTAATAGACAGAAGGCTTTTCTCTACATTCATAATGGCTAACACGGTACAACACCCTAGTACTACTGTGTATAAATAAGAATACAAACAAGGTAATAAATAGACAAAGAACACTACAAACACAGGTGAATATGTATAGAGCACACAATTAATTTATTAGTCAAAGCTGCACAAAAATGTAAGTTATCTTTTCTCAACATGTGTTTTGAGATTAATTTCTTTATTTTACATTCAGTTTATTCAGCTGAGTCCAACCCAGCAGTACTGGGTGCTTGTAAAAGTAAGACGCATACTAGTAAAATTAACTGAATTAAGTATTTTTAGGTGCATATAATGATAAAAGCTCCTATTTTTTTATCATGTCAGCCTGTCTGTGTGCATGCAACAACTTGGCTCACAGTAGACCAGTTTTACTGAAATTTGGCATACCTATTCTTTATGGAAATTTGTTATGAAAATTACATTTTCAATCAGATATTTAGAATAAATCGCATGGCACACATGTTTGAATATTCAAACAAATTCATTAAAAAGCAGCATTTTCAAAGTACAGTAATCTATTTTAAATAACAGAAACATCCATCCATCCATCCATTTTCCAACCCGCTGAATCCAAACACAGGGTCACGGGGGTCTGCTGGAGCCAATCCCAGCCAACACAGGGCACAAGGCAGGAACCAATCCTGGGCAGGGTGCCAACCCACCGCAGGACACACACAAACACCAAGCACACACTAGGGCCAATTTAGAATCGCCAATCCACCTAACCTGCATGTCTTTGGACTGTGGGAGGAAACCGGAGCACCCGGAGGAAACCCACGCAGACACGGGGAGAACATGCAAACTCCACGCAGGGAGGACCTGGGAAGTGAACCCAGGTCCCCAGGTCTCCCAACTGCGAGGCAGCAGCGCTACCCACTGCGCCACCGTGCCGCCAACAGAAACATTATAACTTTAATTATGGATTAATTAAATATATATATACTGTTTGAAATTTACCTTTAAATAGGTTACTTCATCTTGAATATTTGTATTTTTTCCTCTTTTACTCGCTTGATAACCTCTCCTGGCAGCAAAACTGATCCTTTATATATGTTGGTAAAACGCAAATAGAGTCACGCAAGTGGCTGTGACTTGTACATGCCTGATGCTGCCTATGAAAACAGAGGTAGCTTGCCTGAACATCTTTCTCATCAGTTAATTTCTATTGCTGTTTGAAATTGTAATATGTAAGTTACATGATAATTATGACGATAAAAATAAAAAAATGCATGTAAGTGTGGCTTTGTAATACATTATACAGTAAATGTACTATATATTTACATTACCACACATCTACTTTAACTACAGATAATAATAATTCATTGTTTTTCTAACGCTATAAAATATAGGTAATAGGCCACTAAGTTTAACTGGCATCACTAGTAAACTGATGGAAACAATTATTAAGGAAAAGATTCAGCAACAAGTATCAGAACAGATGTATTAGCATTAAAGTGAACATGGGTTGTTTCACTAATGTACTGGAATTATATAAAGAAACAACAAAAGCATGCAGTAAGAGAGGTGCATATGATATTATTTATCTTGATTTTCAGAACTTAGCTACCACTTGAAAGATTAGTGATCAATCTAAAAGAAGAGAGAGTGCAAGGAACATTGTGTAGGTGGGAACAAAATATCTTAAACAAAGGAATGTCATAGTAAGGGTAACTTTCTTTAGAATTAGGTGATGTTAAAAGTGGTATCCCTCAGGGATCAGTGCTGGGGCTGCTGCTCTTTTTAATATATATAAATGATCTGGACAAAAATATAATCAATAAGTTGGTTAAGTTTGGAGATGATGACAAATTAACTGTTACAGAAGAATTTAGACAGCATACAAGCTTGGGCATATTTGGGCCAGATGAAATTTAATATAGGTAAATGTAATGTAATGTTCAACACACAGTAGGAGGTCTGAAATCTGAAAGTACATGTTATAAGGAGGATCTAGGAGTCATGGTGTACTTATCACCCACTATCTACATTTAGACAGTGAACATAAGTGATCAAGAAAGCTAATAGGACATTAGGTCATATATCATCTTGTGTGGAGTACTTGAGAATGTTATGCTTTATTATATAACGCACTAGTGAAACTTGTAATGTATACTGTAATGTATACAGTTTTGGTATCCTTATAAAAACACATAGCGCCACTAGAGAAAGTCCAAAAAATATCGACTAGCCTGATTCTAGTATTAAGGGGTATGAGCTATGGCAGAGACTTAAGCAGTCAAAGCTTTTTAGTTTAAGAAAATAGAGATTAAGAGGTGACATTATTAAAGTGTTTAAAATTATGAAACGTTAGAGACATTTTCTTCACACAATGGACCATAAACACATGAAATAAATTGCCAAGAAATGTGATATACAGTAGGAATATAGGGATCTTAAAATCTTGGACCATCTAAGTGAATAGGATGAATGAGATTGTTGAGAAGAATAGCCAGATCTCATCACAATTGTACTACTGTTTTAATGTACAGTAAAGTGTCACAATGACATGCTATACATCATGGTCCATTGCCGCCAACAATTTTAGCTTGAGTTTTTACCAACTGTTCATCAGAAACTTCACTGAAAAAAAAAATACGTTTAAGAAATATCTACAATTAGGTATAGACCTTCCACAACCAATAACTAGCAATTACATCCATCAATGCACATCACTTAAGTTGGAGTCTACTGTCTATGAAAGCTATTTCAGTTATCACAAGCCTATCTGGGCTCCTTTTTATCTATTTTAAACACATACATTTTATGAACTCTACTAATAAGTGTAAGAAATTATGTATATTTACAAATTTACAAATTCAATTTTTCAATATGATAAAAAAATCTAGTGTATGAAGCTTTGTTTGGTATGCAAATCCACACTGTCGAACCTATCTGTTCTATATTTTTTGTCTAATTTTAAATGGGGAATACAATTGGCTATGTTTTTCTCCAAACTTTAGTAGGTGCCTGGGCCTGTGCCTGTGCTCCAAATGTAAAAAATATATACATTATGAATTGTATCAGCTTCTAATAATAGGTGATTTTTCATAGGCGGCACGGTGGCGCAGTGGGTAGCGCTGCTGCCTCGCAGTTAGGAGACCCAGGTTCGCTTCCCGGGTCCTCCCTGCGTGGAGTTTGCATGTTCTCCCCGTGTCTGCGTGGGTTTTCTCCGGGCGCTCTGGTTTCCTCCCACAGTCCAAAGACATGCAGGTTAGGTGGATTGGTGATTCTAAATTGGCCCTAGTGTGTGCTTGGTGTGTGGGTGTGTTTGTGTGTGTCCTGCGGTGGGTTGGCACCCTGCCTGGAATTGGTTCCTGCCTTGTGCCCTGTGTTGGCTGGGATTGGCTCCAGCAGACCCCTGTGACCCTGTGTTCGGATTCAGCGGGTTGGAAAATGGATGGATGGATGGATTTACAGCATTCCACAATTCTTTGTAGTACTGACGCAAGCTGCACAATTGACTTACCCAGCTGCTGAAAACAGTATAGAACTGGAAATGATTGAGAAGGTTTCTCTGTGTTGAACCAAACTATCTAGCAAATGTAGTTACTGATGCTGTGAATGGTTTATCTGCAGGTTGCAGTGTCCAAAAAAAAAAGAACTGCCCTTCAGCTCCCAGGAAGTGTGAAGGGAGTTACTTTTATTCTTGTCAATGTCTTCTAAAACAAGATATTCTGGCAAATTTCTAAGCACTACTTCTTTAAGGTCATGAATTTTCTTGTGCATCAAAAGGATAAATAATGGAACACAAATCCATCTATCCATCCTTTATCCAACCCGCTATATCCTAACTACAGGGTTACGGGGGTCTGCCGGAGCCAATCCCAGCCAACACAGGGCGCAAGGCAGGGAACAAACCCCAGACAGGGCGTCAGCCCACAGCAGGGCACACACATACACCAAGCACACACTAGGGACAATTTAGGATCGCCAATGCACCTAACCTGCATGTCTTTGGACTGTGGGAGGAAACCCACGCAGACACGGGCAGAACATGCAAACTCCACACAGGGAGGACCCGGGAAGCGAACCCGAGTCTCCTAACTGCGAGGCAGCAGTGCTACCCACTGTGCCATCGTGCCGCCTGTAATGGAACCTGGCCCTTTAAATTTCTATATAGTGCCTTTCGGTTGTGAGTCTTACCCTATTGTGCTTCACGGTTGTTCAGTTGTAGTTCTTCCCATATTAACCACTTTGTGGCCATGCAAATAATTTAGAAGTGGAAACTGAACCCGTGCTCTAACCTTTTCATATAGTGCCTTTCTGTTGTGAACATTTTCTCTTGGCTCTTTGATTGCCCCCATGTAGTTCTTCCCCTATTAACCACTCTGTGCCTTTGCTCAAATTCAGTCAGCCGGTGTGGTGTACTGGTCAAGGCGCTGCACTTGCTGGTTTGGTTCCTCCCTTTGACTTGCTGTGACCCCGAGTGAGTTGCTTTAACTGCCTGTGCTTCCCTCCGTGAGCAGCTGTCACTTACCCTGATCTTGTGGTTTGCTTTGCATAAAAGTTTCAGTCAAATATACAATAAACAGTACATTATAACAATACTGGCACATTATTTTTTTAACTCATAATAAGACAGGAATCGTGGTATTGTGACACAATATGTGAAGCTTTTAGCCTCCGAAGACAAGTAACAGATAGATAGATAGATAGATAGATAGATAGATAGATAGATAGATAGATAGATAGATAGATAGATAGATAGATAGATAGATAGATAGATAGATAGATAGATAGATAGATAGATAGATAGATAGATAGATAGATAATGTGTGTTTGTGTTCTGTCTGGGATGTTTTTGCTCAAATTTAGGCAACTGAGTGAGATGGAGTGGCTCAACAAGTAAGGATTTGGTTTACTAAGCCAGGTGAGGTGACTTCATGTTTCATTTGGGATGTCTTCCCTCAAATGCAGACAGGCATCGTGGTGTAGTAGATAGATAGATAGATAGATAGATAGATAGATAGATAGATAGATAGATAGATAGATAGATAGATAGATAGATAGATAGATAGATAGATAGATAGATAGATAGATAGATAGATAGATAGATAGATACTTTATTAATCCCAATGGGAAATTCACATTCTTCAGCAGCAGCATACTGATACAATAAATAATATTAAATTAAAGAATGATAATAATGCAGGTGAAAACAGACAATAACTATGTATAATGTTAAATGTTAACGTTTACCCCCCCGGATGGAATTAAAGAGTCGCATAGTTTGGGGGAGGAACGATCTCCTCAATCTGTCAGTGGAGCAGGACAGTGACAGCAGTCTGTCGCTGAAGCTGCTCTTCTGTCTGGAGATGATACTATTAAGTGGATGCAGTGGATTCTCCATAATTGATAGGAGCCTGCTGAGCGCCCTTCGCTCTGCCACAGATGTTAAACTGTCTAGCTCCATGCCAACAATAGAGCTTGCCTTCCTCACCAGTTTGTCCAGACGTGAGGCGTCTTTCCTCTTAATGCTGCCTCCCCAGCACACCACTGCGTAGAACAGGGCGCTCGCCACAACTGTCTGATAGAACATCTGCAGCATCTTATTGCAGATGTTGAAGGACGCCAGCCTTCTAAGGTAGTATAACCGGCTCTGTCCTTTCTTGCACAGCACATCAGTATTGGCAGTCCAGTCTAACTTATCATCCAGCTGCACTCCCAGATATTTATAGGTCTGCACCATCTGCACACAGTCACCTTTGATGATCACTGGGTCTATGAGGGGTCTGGGCCTCCTAAAATCCACCACCAGCTCTTTGGTTTTGCTGGTGTTCAGGTGTAGGTGGTTTGAGTCGCACCATTTAACAAAGTCATTGATTAGGTCCCTATACTCCTCCTCCAGTAGCATGAAGAGTAAAGCTTTGACCTCTTAAAACCGGTAATGGAGGTTCATGTCCCATCTGGGGTGCCTTTCCTCAAATTCCATGACCCATCTGGGACTTATTTTGAGAAAAAAAGAAAATGACATGTGGCATAATAATTCAAGCTTTGGACTCCTAAGAGAGATGATGTGGGTTCACGCTCTGTCTGCTTTGGTTTACTAAGCCAGGTAATGTGAATTTATGTCTCATCTGGGATGACTTTTGTCAAATCTGGACAGGTGGTGAGCTGATGTGGCTTAATAGGTAAGGCTCTGGACTCCTAATCCAGGTGTTGACCCATCTGAGGTGACGTTTTTCAG
This sequence comes from Erpetoichthys calabaricus, assembly GCF_900747795.2. NCBI lineage: Eukaryota > Metazoa > Chordata > Cladistia > Polypteriformes > Polypteridae > Erpetoichthys > Erpetoichthys calabaricus. The sequence continues at coordinate 185,299,663 of NC_041397.2, read as the reverse complement.
GGCGGATGTCGACTTTTGTCGATACAAGGGGTTGAGGGTGAAAGAAAGCTGTAAATGCTCATAAAACTCACAGTTACGTTATAAGCAGAGGACTGTTAGACTCATTGACATAACGTGGAAACCCTACGTGTGCGTAAGCAACGTCTAGAATGGCATCGGCATCGGGCAAGAGAGTGAAGCAAATGCACAAAGCAAAATACTCTGCATATTTCTTTATTTATCTTTTGCGCATTATTGCTGAATCGGACTCTGACATATCCAATTTTGATACAAGTTATCTGGAGATCGAAAACAAAAGTCAGGTGTCTGCATCAGCTGACCAGTCCCCAGCCGATTGTAGTGCTGGACACGCTCGTGCAGCTGACATGCCAATGAAAACGTTCGCCCTTGGAGGGCTACACAGACATCGATCTATGAGAGACAAACTGGCAACTGGACTTCACCAAACGACGCAGCCTGCTGTTGGACACTATTTCAAACCATCTTTTACCAAAAAGTGCCTCTCAGCTTATGAGTGATGGGACAAGAACATATTGTGGCGGATGGCCGGGGCACTTGCCCAGCCAGGACGCCCAAAGTGTGGAAGGACCGGGAAAAAGAGGATTGTCGGGACAGTTTCTTCCCAGGGCCGACAGAGGGCAGCCCCCTTGGTTTTCAGTGAGGCCATGGGTTATGAGCATGGAGGCTCAACCCTGCAGGAACCCGTGGCCACCGTCAAAGGGGCGCATGGACCTTTCCAGGGCCTTATTTGGTCACGCTTCATGCCACACCAGGACATTTATTGTAATATTAATAATATTAATAAATCAAACATTTAATTTTTTCAAACTAATCCCTTTTCAGTAATAATTTTACCATTACATATACACAGGGTTATGCTATGAAGTAAGAGTCATGGAGTAACCTACTCCCACTACTGCATTTTATTCTCAAGTGCTTTAATTACAAGGACTACAACTACATGTTAAATCTGATATTCTTTTCTTATTGTTGTTCCTGACAGAAACCTTAGACTCAACTAGATTAACGGCAACTTCACTTGTGACTGTCAACTTTTAAGTGGCTAACACACCTATACAAACACACCAATATGCCTAATGCAAATCTAACTTGGAATATATTAAAGCTGGAGGCAGATTCATACTTTTTAAGCTTTCTGGAGTCTGAATTGGAAGCTTTTTTGATTGACTTCACATCCCTGCATATACAATACACAAATAAATGTAATTTTAATTTTATGACATATAAACCTATCATGGATTGTGATTTTTCCACGAAAAAGATCATTTCATTTACCAGAAGAAATATTTTTTTTTATAAAAAATAATATGAATAAAATAAAGAAAATGCAAGGAGAAACACCATACACAAAATGGAGTGAAAACCCAAAACCATATAAATAAAGGAGTAACTGTACTATACAGTTTCCAATTATGCACAGTTCCTTACAAAATGTTCAAAAGTGGCACCTGTCCATTTGACAGTATTACCTTTTGCAAATAGTAATTAGGCTGGGCATATCTTGATTTGGACACTTCTTGCTCTGGGGGGAAAACATCCACAAACTCTTAAAGCAGCAGGCATATCATCACAAGACACAAACTTAAAGAGCTTTCTAGCATTTTTGCATGTATCAAATCAATTAAATTTTATTATCTGTGGGCATTTCTTTTCTGCACTCATTTGTCTCAGCATTTTTTTCGGCGCACTATACATACAGTGTACATACTGTACAGTACATGTAAATTTGCATATACAGATGCACATTAAACATGCTTAAAAACAAATAATTATACTTTATATACTATGAAATCTTAAATAAAAAATGAATGTTACTCTTCTATTTCAAAAAAATGCTATGCTGCAAAGTTTAATATAGGATTTATCTTGAAGAACAGATTTTGTGAATCAGTGTGTGTGTGCAAACCAGTACTACAATATATAGAAACATGTAACACAAAACTTTATAGAGTGTATGATGAAACTACAAAAGCCTGTTAGTTCAGGACACCTCATCAAAACTGCAAAGATTTTTGTAGAATTAATATATGGCCAACATTTTTATAAATGAATATTGTTTTAAAATCTTTTATTGTTAAAACTCATTCATTCATTTTTAAGAACCCCAGTATTCTAGAACATAGTGAACAATGGTCACCAATCCTGAAAGGTATGCCAGTACTTTGGAGGACACACCTGCCAAAACACAACCTAACATGCACAACACGGTTGGACCTTGGAAGAGATAAAAATACTTCAAGAAAACCCATATGGCCACAAAAATTAGTGGAAAATGCCACCGGGACAGTCACTCAGGCTATGATTTGAACATGGGATTCTCAAGCAGTAAGACAGAAGCATTAGCCACTGCTCCTCCAGTCTTACTGTTACTATTTTTATTGAAATTAATGTTTTAAATATTATCAATAAATATACTAAATACAATATATATAAATAAGAAAGATGCTGTTTATGTAATATATGGTATGTTTAATGTTATTTCTTTGCTGGAATAAAGTAATACCAAAAACAAGTGTAAACAGTATAAGTGAAACATTGATAGAGCCCTTTTTATTTTAATGATTAATTTGTTTCTAGAAATGAACATATCTTAACATCTATTCCTTTCATACTGCTTTTTTGCTGAAGCTTCCCAAAAAATGCCATTTTCATTACTTCCATGAGATGGCAGTAGCATCCCACTAATCTTGTAATGCTTTATTGATCAAAAGACTAGCATATTCTTATTAAATTCAACTTGCACATAGAATTAATTGACATTGAAGTTATTTCAAAAATAACATAGCTCATACCATTGTCTGCTAAATTCTATTTAAATTTATGCTTACACTCATTTGTTATTATTTTATTCTCTGTCCATGTACATTTAAACATAGCCTCAGGTTCATGTTTTAAAAAATTATGTTCAAATTGTAATATTTTTGTATAACTGAAATATTTACTGTGTGCCAAAGCTTCTAAGGTTAAACTTGTTTAAGTGCTAAGTTTAATTTGATATGCTAAGAATATTTTGCTATCACTGCTGTGTTCAGTTTTAGTGATAAAAGGAAGGAGTTCTACACCATTCCATTATCTATCCCAGTAAGCATTTTCTTCTACCAAATCTTATTCTTTTCCAAGACAAGATACTCAGCACTGATACAAATATAGCGTATTTTTTTATTTTCATAGGCTCACTATTTCTGCTGAATGTCCTATGCAACTCGAAGATTTCCCAATGGATGCTCATGCATGCCCTCTGAAGTTTGGCAGCTGTAAGTATACATTTTCACCTTTAAACAGCAAGATAGTGCATATTTAAATAACTGTCAATTCCTTTTGGGTCGCATATATGTATGGTTTGTCTTGCCCTATATATAGTCAAAAATAAGTGTAGAAATCTGTGTTCTTACCCAAAAAAACTAACTTAGAATTATATTATTCAGTTTGGCTTGTATATAAATAAACTTTGAATAATTCATGTTAAATCATATCCTTCAAAGTAAAAATGTTTGGCATCATTTGAGACAAACAAAAACCACCAGCTTTATAATTTCAATTCAGTCAAAGTTTATTTTGAAAATAACTATCTAAGGACAAATTAACATAAAACTAAAATAAGAAAAAAAGGGCCAAAATCAATTCCTTTTGCTGGGATATAAATAAATGTGCATAAAAATACTAGACTATTTAAGTGCTCTGTTTTTACCTTCCTGGTTGTTTTTCTTTTCTTTTGCCTTTATATTCTCTCTAGTTTCCCAGCCTTTTTTTCAATAGCAAAGAAAATTACTATTTTATATTTAGCTGATACCTTTATTCAAGAAATCTCACATAATACAGTATGGTTGTTTACATACTGTATATACTGCATCTACCTATCTTTCCATATATGTGCATTTACAATTTCAGCTCAGTCAGGTGAATTTTTTTTGTGTTTCATTGTGGGTCAGCAGCAGGAATTGACAGGTATACTTCTGTTTAAAATATGGTGTATTAGCCACTGCACCACCATAACCCTAAAACTGACATTTAACAAATTTATTTAATCCTACCTCTTTCTAGAAACCATTTTTTACAACACTTCTAATTATTTAATTAATGTTTATGACTTTACTCTTTATTATCTGTGAGTTAATTTCATATATCTTTGAATCACTATCATTAAAGTTATCTGCTATATACTAAATCACTACTTTCTGGGTGTGTGTGTGGGGGTGTGTCTGGTCCCTCTGAGCAATCTGATTGGTCAGTTTGGCTTTGGTGGCTCAGTGTTAGGGATGACACAATATGTAAGGGATGTGAAGTTGAATTCCTGTGACATTTTTTTTTATTTCTACAAAATTGGAGTTAAAATTGAGCATATCAGCAACAACAAAGCAAACAACACACTGAGCATTGGGTTACTAAATACTAACAAGATGCAACCTGAGTCACTTTCATAGATGAGAAGCATCTGCAAGTATACAAATGATGAGTTCACAGCTGGAGTACTGAGAAGCAGGCTTTATGGGAATGTGATTGAGAGAAGAACTGGGAAAGAGAGGTTGAGATACATGAGAATATCGAAGAAAGGTGTAGGAAGACTCTGAGGGTACACATAGGGCAAGAGATATCAAATATTTTAAAATTTATTCTTTAAAGATAGATTGTGGTTGAATGTCTTGTACTTAAAACAAAATGACATTGAGCACTTACACACATTTACAGCAATAATGCATAAAGAGCTCTACTCTGGCTTGGATTTCTATGTAATTATGGTTAAGCCAGAGTCAGGCTCAGAATGATGTGTAATAGTCTGCTATATACAGTATTAAGTCTGAATAACTCTTGGGACAATATTCTGCTGCTACCTAGTGGATAAAATCATTATGATGCAAAAAAGCATGACTAATTCTATGCATTTTGACACTAAGGTAACTCATCAATATTCATTAGTCTAGCATGTGAATTGGTCATCAGACATTGACATGGATTGTCAAATTGATGCATATAGCACCGTACGACCGAGCTGTTCTGATATGTTTGGTCAATTAATTCACCTGAAGGTTCATTGTGGTGCAAGTAGCTGTGCAGCAAAATAACAAAATGATTGCAATCAACTAGAAAGACATTAGCTCCCTAAGTACTGTTCAAAATACAGTAACTATCATTCAAGTCAGAGGACTGTTTCAGAACACACCATACAGAAAGGGTGTGTACAAATCTGCATCAGTATAGCAGTGGACACTAGACCTACCTACTGTATTTACATTGACATTTTGAATTTACATTGTTTTGTTATATGTAATGTAATAACATTTTTTCTTTTTGACTCATTTTTCCAGGAGTAAACATAATGCTATTTAAAACACATAGTAATATATGTAGGATTACTGTAATGTTAAAATACAAATTACATTTTTCAAAGAAAAAGTTTTGAGAAAGACTAGATAAACTCCTAAGGCATTTCATGGGCATTGTGCTTTAGGTAGAGAAACTAAAGTACAATGTTTAGTATTCATTATTCGAATTGTACACACAGTACATTTGCTTGTCTGTCATTCCCCCTGTTAACAAAAATGTTAACAGAGGTAGGCTTATCCTCCATTTCAGCCAAGAAAACCTCTAAGAAGAGATACGCAGTAAGTGTTATTTCGAAGCATTTTGAGATCTCCGTTGATTATTCGTTTTAGATGAGTAGCCCAGCTAGTATTATACAAGTATAATATAGCACAATATCATTCTGAGATTGTTCTTTTTTTTGCTGTTCTTAGAAGATTTTCTTGTCATGCTCATTAGTTTGTCACCCTTCAAAATAATTTTTATTGAACTTTCTATTTTTCTGTCAGTCTAAATGACAAAGAATTTCAATCTGCTAAACTTGATAATAACCTTACATTTGAACTTCATAAGGTGGTTGCGCTTGATGCCTTTCACATGTAATCTACAGGAAATTATATTGGTGCTCATCTTTTTGCTCACAGATGCAGCTTCACATTATCTTATACAATGGAACCTCGGGTCACGACCGTAATTCGTTCCAAAACTCTGGTCATAACCCAATTTGGTCGTGACCCGAAGTAATTTCACCCATAGGATTGTATGTATATACAATTAATCCATTCCAGACCGTACTAACTGTATGTAAATATATTTTTTAAAGATTTTTAAGCACAAAAATAGTTAATCAAACCATAGAATGCACAGCGTAATAGTAAACTAAATGTAAAAACATTGAATAACACTGAGAAAACCTTGAACAGAGAAAAGTAACATTGTAAGAATTCATACTATAGCCTTATGAACCGCTTGCTGTAAACACTTTTTTTTTAATGAGTTTTAAGCACAGGGAAAAACATGAACATTTGAAAAATCTGTAATTTAATAAACAACCAAGAAAAGTAACATTGCAACAATGCACGCTACGAACCGATCACTGTAAACAGAAGTGAAGTGGAGGTTAATATCCAATAGAAAAAAGTCTTCATTAAATACAACGAGGTTAAAACAATGCTCGAATCAGTCTCTTTAAAAACAAGCCCGGTGCATTCTTTAACTGCCTTCTCGGCCTGCGCGCTCTCTCTCTCTCGCTCGCCCGCTCGCTCGCTCTCTCACGCTATCTCTCTCTCTCTCGCTCGCCCGCTCTCTCTCTCTCTCTCTCTCTCTCGCTCGCTCGCTCGCTCGCTCTCTCACGCTATCTCTCTCTCTCTGTCTCTCGCTCGCTCGCTCGCTCTCTCTCTCTCACTCGCTGCACAGAGAATGCACAGGGAGAGATTGAACACGTGCGGAAATCATCAGCGCGTACGAACCGGAAGGGAAACTGGCTTGTTCGTCATCCGAATGTGTGGTCGTGAACAGATGCAAAAGTTGGGTGAACTTTAGGGTCGTAACCTGATTTGTACGTGGTCCGAGATGTTCGTGACCCGAGCTTCCACTGTATTAGAATGTAGAGGTTCCAGGTCCAGAACCTAACATTGGAAAGCACCTTATTATCTTAATAAACTGCATCTTTGACATTTAATCTTGGATGGCAAGTGTCTTTCTCGGACTATATGATGATAAGACAGGGATCCTTATTAAAGGACATAAGACAACCAGAAATGAGTTAATGGCAAACTGGTCTCTTTAAGACTTTGGAATTAATGATGTTACAGAAAGCACTTAAACTTTTACAAGGCTTCAAAGGTTCTTTATTTCACTCACTGTGGAGTCTTCTGCTTTTTCTTCAATAGAAATTTTCATTGTATATGTATTGTATTTTTGTACATTATAAACAAAGTACCCTACAGTGAGAGCAAAAATCCACTAAGGTCTATGGTAGGTCAGAATTGCCACAAAGGACATGGCAATGTTCAAAATGTGCAGCAACGGTATAAAAATGTGACATTTGGAATATATATACTCGTATATATTTTTGCTTACTTAACATTTGAACACTTTACTAAATGCCTTTATATTTCTGAGCTGAAAAACACATTTAGGATGTTATTGTGAGTTATGAACAAACAGATTACACTAAATGTAGTGCAAAATCAAGATTGTACAAAAAGAAATACCAATGTAAAGATTTTTTAGAAGCTTTATCAATTATGTTTATTTTTTTTTTTCAACTGTTCGTTAATTGGGGAAATGTAGGAAGGCCACAGTTTCATTCTGAATAAAAGTATACTACCAGTCAAATGTTTTAGAACATCTCAGTTTTTTTCAGTTTTTATGGAAATGCACACAGTTTCATGTCTTAATGTTTCATAAAATCAAAGCATAGAACAAAACAATGTCAAATAAGAAAAATAAGTAAAGGAATCATAAAGTGTACACAATTTTATTCAAATTTTTGATTCGTCAAAGTATCCACATTTTGCTGATAAAACAGCCAAACTGTGGTAGCCCATTCTGTGCAAGTCACCAACTCTGCCTCCAGCAAAAGTACCCCAGATCATCACACTTCCTCCTCCATGTTTGACAGTTGGTGTCACATAATGAGGAACGATCCTTTCACCAAAATCGACAGTGTAGAAACACCCTGTGTAATGAACTGAAGAATTCAAATTTGGATTAATCAGTTCATAACACTTTCTCCCAGCCTGCAGTAGTCCACAGCCAGTATTTCCAGGCCCTAGTTTGTCCTTTAAGGAATGACTTCTTTATGGCCACTTATCCTGTCAAACCTGCAACACAAAGTCTCCTATTCACAGTAGAAACTGAGATTTGCTTTTTTCAACCACTGTTAAGCTGTGCTTGAAGCCCTTGTGCTGTGGGGTGCCTATCATGCAAGCTGGTGACCCTCAGAATCTTGTCTTCTGATTGGATTATGAGCTTTGGTCTGTCAGATCTCTTTCTATCAGAGTTACTTCCAGTTTCCAGTTGCCTTTGGATTGTGTAGGACACCATACTCACTGACACTTTGATATTTTTTTTGTGATTTCTCTAAATGAAAGGTCTATAACTCTAAAGGTAATAATGTACTGTCTTGCTTCATTTGTTAATTGCCTTTTTCTTGTCATTACAAGTGAAATTTACAACTTTCAATAGTGTAATATTGTCCAAGTCGTACTTAAGAGGGTGCAGTAACACAGTCTGTTTCATCTCTGTTTTAAGACAGACGGAGGGTTTTAAGTAATAAACAGAAGTTGGGACACCTGTGTAAATTGTTTGCTTTAACTTGCAGGGCCTAATTTACTTTAATTGCTGCAGAACATCTGTAGGTTGTAACCTATTAGTTGCTCCCTGAAGAAGGCCAATTTGTAATATTCTGAAATTTGTTTTTTTTAGTTTTCACTAACCTAAACTTTAAATTTAAACCTCTGGATGTTTACTGTTTACCTATTAACCAGTTTAGGCCATTCATTGCATTTCAATTGATTAAATTTGAAGAAAAACTGGAAAAACTGAGGTATTCTAAAACTTATAACTGGTAGTATAATTTATGATGCTTTTGCTGATTTCAAATAGAAAACCTGGTCATATTTAACTCGAAGACATTGTAAAGGTTACATACAGTACTTAAAAATAAACAATTTCTCAGAAGACTCTAGGTCTGCACAACAAATGTCAGAAATTAAAAGCATTTTCACCCTGATCATCACTTCATTAACCTTTAGAGAGTTCAGCAGCATTTATATTGCTATAATGAAAGGATTAAAGCATGAGAACAATTTTGATGATAACAAGCCTTTCAGATGAAAAAAGCTCGCCAGTCCTATTTACCTAATTTTTCCAAAATAACATCAAGTTTAGTTTGAAAAGTTCCTGAAGTACCACTCGCTACCACAATTTCCTTTAGATGACTATTTTATTTGTGACCATCATTTCTACTTTATGTTAAATGTTTTACATTTGCATTTTTTGACGTCAGAATCATTACATTTAGTTCTTTTCACAACGTTGGCCAATATTGATCTGAAGTAATGTGTTTAAGATTATGTTAACTGTTGATAACACTATATGTAAATCTGAAGCTGACTGTGCACCATTACAACTTTTAGATTCCTCTTTCTTAATTCTTGTTGGCATGGGATTTTTGACCAGAGTTGAGGAAGGATTCCATTTCATGTTTATATAATGACTGCACAGATCACAGGAGGTTATAAACTAGATTACAAGTGTAAAAGTTATGGTCCTGATTAAATCAAACAAACAGAAAATAACATTTCTTTTTTTAGAAGGGGTGATATTATTGCATTCTAAACAGGAAGTACAGTGAAGCATTGCATAGCATTCCTATCTTATAAAGGAGAATAAATCATCTTTCTTGCCTAACAAATGAAAGACGTTAACTCAAGTCAGACAAATGCACTCTATAGAAAATGCTCAAAATAGTAAAATATTTAATGAGCAATCTCAATACAAATTAACTATTACATAAATGAGTAAGAGGACAACAGCAAAGCCATGAAATACTAACAGGACTTAGATATTGACCACAGTTTCATATTAAATTGGCTGCCAGTAGAGTGGAATGGAGAATGTATGGGTTTCCTCTCACGATACTGTTGGGGTAGCTTAAATAATGTACATCCTTCAAAGCCTGATATCTCACCTAGGGTACTTTACTGATAACTTCTCATTCCTATCTGAAAAGGAAGTGGCTATCTGCAAACCTTCAATATAACAGTGGGTTCAAAAAGTGAATGAGCAGATATGCAAGATAGCTCCTTTGTTGGTCAGTTAAGAAATATGATGACACTCCTTACAATCAAACCCCCATAAGAAACCTGGGCTAAAAGAATGTTCCCTTAGCATGACTTGCTCTGAGGCATTTTTTTCACATTGTGTACAAAGAGATAGACCAGTATTTAAAAAGGTGTGCTTGTCATGAACGACTCATACTACAGGTGGACGTAAGTGATGTTAAGAGGAAATATAAGAGTATGTATCAATTGAGATTTACATACAGTATAGCATGAACACAGAGATCAGTAGTGTTTAAAACTCGTTACATCATGATTTAATCTAAGTGACTGTGTGCATCTTTTCCACCTTGAAGCTTGATCCTATCTTCTTTGAGATGTTAAGTCAGGTCAAGGCTTGTATGTCAGTAGAAAGAAGGGAGACCTGCAATGAACCATAAGTAAATTCCAGAAACAACAGTTGATATATTTGAAGGCACAGTAAATTTTAATGTGGCCCTTGGTATCATCCTCCAGGAGTGCATCTTAACCCAAAACACTGCTTGGGGAATCTGTGAGACACTGCACAATGCCTTTACTTTGTGTCTATTTTTAATTTTCCTCTTCTAATTGTGTGGGCATCATGGTCATTGCACTGCTGTCACACAGGTCCTGTGTCCTGTTTTTGATTCTTGTGCCTGGTGTGTGCCAGTGTAGAGTTTTCATAACAGGTTGCTCTTCTTTTCCTTCTATATCCCCAAACACATGCAGGTTAGGTTGTCTGGCAATACCAATTTGGGTCTGTGTGATTGTTGATGTATTGTAGGTGTGTGCGCAAGTGAGGCCGAGGGTGGTCTGGCAACTTGTCCACAACCACTTCCTGTCTTATACCTAGTGTGGCCAGTATAGACTTTCCCCCTAGTGAACATTAATTGGATTAATTAGGTTTGAGAATGTTAAGTTAATTGAAGTGTGTAATTATAGATATGCTTATGTTCAGGACACTTAAATTTTTTTTGGTACATATAATGTTCCCTTTCAGCCTAATTCAACTTTTGATAAACAAAGAAATATTATGACTGAACTGATGCCCTGCTAAGCCCTTTGTGATGATACTTTTCATAACACTGAGTAAACATTCAGTGAAACAATCCTTACGTGACGTACTTTTGAATTAGAGTTCTAATAAGCTTACAATAATCAATCTTAAAATTAAATAAAATACAGTAGAAGATGGTTATAGTTACTTTTCATACATTATCATCTTCATTTTTTAATGTAGTATACTTAAATTTAAATAGCAATCAGACCACAGAAATGTCTTTCTGTTATGAGTCCTGAATTAGTTTATTTGTTGTATTTAGTTTTGTTTTGCATGATCATCTAATAAAACAAACTATAATGGAAACAATTCAGAAAAGAAGCATATTTAAACGTCTAGTCCATTCTTCTTTATGGATAGTTGCCACAAAAGTCATAAAAAATCAGCAATATTTACTTTACCAGATAAAAATTTTGTTATTTCTTCCAGTTTCTTTTGAAATGTATTATACGGTTTTTGTATAACATTCTCCTTCTGTTTTGTACTGGTCATGATCACTTTCCATCCCTGAGCAGAATGAATTTAGATTTGACAATTAACTTAAAAACGTGTTTAGAAAGTGGGAGAAACTTGGAAAATTTGGGAAACAGTTAATAAATAGGCAGCAATTCCAGTATGGAGTAGATTCAGGAGGCAAGTACTGTGAGACTGCAGCACTACCATCTACTGTACCACTCCGCTGTATAATTGTGTACTTATTCGTGTCAAAATATCATGTTTCAGAGACTAATAGTCTATAGAAAGCTTTAAAAATTCAATCATTTTGGTTATTTTTTTCAGCTAAAAATACAGTTTGGGTTTTTCTTTCAATTAAAGCTAGTAGGTACAACACATTCAGATGCAGGGAATGGAATACAGAGAGAATATATTCAACACTTTTGTTTCATGAAGCAGCCTGGCTATAATGTGGGGACATCTAGTCTTTTTGCGGCTGATATAAAATACCAATAAAACATGTTCAAACCTGCATCATTCCAGCAGTATGGTCTTGCTAGCACACCCTCTGAGGAAGATCTAGGAGTCATTATGTACCTGTCACTATCAAAAGCCAATAAGAAGGCTAACAGGATGTTAGGTTATATAGCCTAATGTGTTGAGTTGAAGTCAAAGGAGGTTATTCTTAAGCTATTTAACAAATTGGTGATTCCTCAGCTGGAGTACTACAAGGAGCTTCAGTCTCCAGGCTATAAAAAAGACATAGCATTGCTAGAAAAAGTTCAGAGAAGTGAGACTAGGCTGACTCCAGGACTGCAGGGTATAAGTTATGATGAAAGATTAGAGGAGTTGAACTTTTTCAGTTTAAGCATAAAGAGATTCAAAAGTGGCAAAATTGAAAGTTATTTAAATTGTGAAAGGTATCCAGGCGGTTATTTTACAATGAGTTCAGCAACAAGAACACAGGGACAGAGATGGCGACTTATTAAGGACACATTTTTGCAAACATTAAAAGTTTTTCTTCACACAGACATCCATAGATAAACTGAATAAATTACTAAGTAGTGCCGGTAGACATTAGAACTTTTAAATCCTTCAAAGCTTGACTCTGTATTATGAAGAAATGTAGGTATAGACTGACAAGTTTTGTTGGGCCAAATGGCCTGTTCTCGTCAATATTGTTCTAATGTGCTAATGTTCTAAGTTCTGTATTAATTTACTATTCAGATTTTAAACTACATGTCAGTGTGTGACCATTTATGAGCTGGCAATGGGAACACATCAAGATTAATTCCGTAAGTATTTTAGAAAATGCCTGGCAGTTAGAAGTGCCTGATCCATAGCTTTGTTTTTAAGAACTAGGAACCATAAATGGCCTCTGGCTGTGGTGCACACATTATATCCAACAAGGCCTCAAAGAAACATAATATAGGATATACAGTGCATCCGGAAAGTATTCACAGCGCATCACTTTTTCCACATTTTGTTATGTTACAGCCTTATTCCAAAATGGATTAAGTTCATTTTTTTCCTCAGAATTCTATACACAACACCCCATAATGACAACGTGAAAAAAGTTTACTTGAGATTTTTGCAAATTTATTAAAAAATAAAAAAACTGAGAAAGTACATATACATAAGTATTCACAGCCTTTGCCATGAAGCTCGAAATTGAGCTCAGGTGCATCCTGTTTCCACTGATCATCCTTGAGACGTTTCTGTAGCCTAATTGGAGTCCACCTGTGGTAAATTCAGTTGGTTGGACATGATTTGGAAAGGCACACACCTGTCTATATAAGGTCCCACAGTTGACAGTTCATGTCAGAGCACAAACCAAGCATGAAGTCAAAGGAATTGTCTGTAGACCTCCGAGACAGGATTGTCTCGAGGCACAAATCTGGGAAAGGTTACAGAAAAATTTCTGCTGCTTTGAAGGTCCCAATGAGCACAGTGGCCTCCATCATCCATAAGTGGAAGAAGTTCGAAACCACCAGGACTGTTCCTAGAGCTGGCCGGCCATCTAAACTGAGCGATCGGGGGAGAAGGGCCTTAGTCAGGGAGGTGACCAAGAACCCGATGGTCACTCTGTCAGAGCTCCAGAGGTCCTCTGTGGAGAGAGGAGAACCTTCCAGAAGGACAACCATCTCTGCAGCAATCCACCAATCAGGCCTGTATGGCAGAGTGGCCAGACGGAAGCCACTCCTTAGTAAAAGGCACATGGCAGCCCGCCTGGAGTTTGCCAAACGGCACCTGAAGGACTCTCAGACCATGACAAAGAAAATTCTCTGGTCTGATGAGACAAAGATTGAACTCTTTGGTGTGAATGGCAGGCGTCAAATTTGGGGGAAACCTGGCACCATCCCTACAGTGAAGTATGATGGTGGCAGCATCATGCTGTGGGGATGTTTTTCAGCAGCAGGAACTGGGAGACTAGTCAGGATAAAGGGAAAGATGACTGCAGCAATGTACAGAGACATCCTGGATGAAAACCTGCTCCAGAGCGCTCTTGACCTCAGACTGGGGCGACGGTTCATCTTTCAGCAGGAAAACGACCCTAAGCACACAGCCAAGATATCAAAGGAGTGGCTTCAGGACAACTCTGTGAATGTCCTTGAGTGGCACAGCCAGAGCCCAGACTTGAATCCGATTGAACATCTCTGGAGAGATCTTAAAATGGCTGTACACCGACGCTTCCCATCCAACCTGATGGAGCTTGAGAGGTGCTGCAAAGAGGAATGGGCGAAACTGGCCAAAGATAGGTGTGCAAAGCTTGTGGCATCATATTCAACAAGACTTGAGGCTGTAATTGACAAAGTATTGAGCAAAGGCTGTGAATACTTATGTACATGTGATTTCTCAGTTTTTTTATTTTTAATAAATTTGCAAAAACCTCAAGTAAATTTTTTTCACGTTGTCATTATGGGGTGTTGTGTGTAGAATTCTGAGGACAAAAATGAATTTAATCCATTTTGGAATAAGGCTGTAAAATAACAAAATGTGGAAAAAGTGATGCGCTGTGAATACTTTCTGGATGCACTGTATATCAAGGATCACCTCTTTCGCCTTTGCTTTTCCTATTATGTATGGATACAGCCACAGTGGACATCCAGACACCATACCTCTGGAAACTACTTTACGAGAAAGACATCCTGACAATGTGAACTTGAGTCCTGGACTCAGCTGTATGAAAATGGCCTGTGACTCAACATCAAGAAGACCGAGTACATGCGATGTGGGCTACAAACAGATGAAAATATTCATACTGATGGCAAACCCCTCAAGAAGGTCACCCAATTCAAGTACCTGGGCTCATTTATCTGCACCAACAACGACTTCATCTCCAATGTCTGAGCATGGGTCAACGCTGTGTGGCTGAATTGGTGCAGTCACTGGAGTACCCTGTGACTGGAGAATATCGATCTACTTGAAGCCAGAAATATATAAAACTGTTTCCTACTGGTCCTCTAATATGAAATGGAATGTTGGCCTGCAACCACAAAGCACGAACAAGCACTGTGTGCCATGAAGATACACTGCTTGACTCTTGACCTAGCAACGTCGGATGGCCTCATGAAAAACAATGTGCAAAGAATAATAGGAGTGGCACCTGTTATCAAGAAGATGTGTGAAGCCCACCTGCAATGGTATGGTAATCTGGTTTGCAGTAACGACCAAACATTGGCAAAGATGGCTGTTCATCTAAATCCAAGGTGAAAATAGGCACGAGGACAGCCAAAGAAATAATAGCTGGTCCAACTGAAAGAGGATATGCTCCAAGTGGATGTCAACCCTGAAGATGCCTTCAGTCAGAATAGGTGGTAAATGGAGTGCCAAAAAGCAGACCACATGAACGTACAGGATAATAAATAGGACTTTGAAGAAAATTACTATTGATACAATTGAAAAAACTAGATTTTAAGATGGTTCAAACATTTCATCAAAAAATTAGATTGTAGTCAGTTGGGAGGGGGTAGAAATCCTAAACCATGTTATCGCACCAAAATAGTTTTGCCTAATGGTAATGAATGACACAAATATACCCGGGCAACTCCAAGTACTTTGGGTATTGTTTACAAAATTCTGAAATTTGGTTCTTAAATGCATCCAAAAACACAAATCAATAGGTTAATAACCCCAAAACATTCAAACATCAAACTGTAACACCACCTTCTGGATTTAAAATATTTTAAAAACTCATTAACAATCCCAAATAATCCAATTCACTGTCAGACACAGAAGTCTATCTCGGCAACATTAGGAGCAAGGTAGAAAGAACTATCAATAGAGTGCCTGTCCATTACTGGGCATACTCTGACCATTCAGACTCACGAATCAAATTGACAAGTCACTCTTTGGTGATGTGAGTTTAAAATAAGTTCCTTAAAGAAAGAATACACAGGCACGGGGATAATGTTCAAACTTTGTACAGACTGTGATGGAATGCTAACCACTGTGCCACCATGCCACCCTATTCAAAAGCACCAGATGTAATTTAGAAATCAAAAACAGCATGGTTCTACAAGAATAGTTACAAATCTGTTTTATTCAAAGATATCATTCAAATCTAGTCACTTTTCATATGGACTCTATCTATACTCTGGTGTTTTGCTACCAGTAATATTTTTTCAAAAGCCATTTTAAGATAATTGCTGCTGGTAATGATACGTGTCATCAGCTGAGATGATATCCAATTTCTTCAGCACTGTTTGGTGAGGCCACTTGGATAAATATGTTGTCCACTTTGGACAATCTGAGTTTATAAGGATGTAGCATAATCACTGATTAAATTTGGAGAAGATATTTTTGAATTAAAGTTAGATTGCGAGTTTTACACTTTCTATATTGTTGTGAACATGCTGTTTGGATTTCTGTCCCTGAATGTCACATACCAATTCTTTGCTCCTTTTGACTTTAATTTAAATAAGTTTTTTCTCAGACCAGGAAGCTAAATGATCTGCAGTACCTGAAGGCACTTTTGACTCTGAACAGATCATGCTAAATAAGCAACCTGGCACTATACACTGTTGATGGAACAACAGGAACATTTCTATTTAAGGTCACAACAAAGAGTATAGAATACAGCCTTTAGGCATCGCTGTGCTTGACTCGACAATTGTGAGTGATGGATGTTAAATGTGAACTTGGAGGCATGATTTTAAAAAACAATCTGTATGTATTATGTTGGCTGATAATTATATGAAACAAGATATGAGGTTGGATGGTATTGAAGGTTGCCGAAAAAGTTTGAAATTGTCTCTCGATATGAGTACCAGTGTTGTCAAGGAAAATGTAGATATCATGTAAGATAAAGGGCAATGAGTCCTCTAAACTCCAGCTTGCACAGCAAAATGCCCTGCTGCAGCTCCCTGAATCATGATACATTCGCTATAGTCACTTTAAGCTGCTGGGTTTGACCTGTAGTGAAAAGTGACTGATTCCAAAGTTCTTGTGTAATGCTACTGCCTGGGTGAAAAATTAAGAGGAAAGCACCTACTGGGGAAAGCTGTGTGTAACAGAAATTATGTAGTTAAAAAAACAATTTGCCCTTGTTCACTCTTAAATTATTATGTTCTAACCTTTTCTTTATTTAAGAGTGATTCAGCATAATCCCTTTATTTCAAATTGCTCTCTCTGTTGTAATAAAGTCAACTTTATTTCATGTTACAGTTTGACAGTTTGCATATATAGAACAGGTTTCTAAATTTATTCATAATGAAAAGGATTATCATCGTATGTCTATTGTAGCCTGATTTTTTTTTTTCTGTTTGTGCTGAATGCTTGAAAGTGGGGCCTTTGTTAAGCAGATTATGTTTGTCTTTAATATATTTTTCCTTATTTAGATGCCTATCCTGATTCTGAGGTTGTTTACACCTGGACCTCTGGTGCTGCCCAGTCTGTTGTTGTTTCTGAAGATGGCTCACGGCTGAATCAGTATCATTTAATTGGACAAACAGTGGGGACAGAAATCATTCACACTAGCACAGGTACACGACATGCAGACACTTTAATTTAAGTCATTATATAGTAAAATTTTTGTTTAAACAAATATATCTATTTTTAATTATGCTCTTCCAAATGATAAAATATAACCTTTAAATTTGAACATTTCCTTCTTTGCAGGATATCCTAAAATGCCAGATGTCTGTTTATTTACTTAAAAACACTTATCCCCTGTACCATTGGGAATCTAGGGTTAATCCAAGTGCATGATCACATGATCTGTGCTTTTACAGAGTGATGTACTAGCACTGGGATTGGATGGCGTGGGCGGGATAAAGTGTGTCCACACGTGGCACTGAAAGGCATCTGTTTAATCCAGTTACATAAAGAAGTAATACACTTTTATTTCTGTGAGTGGAAAGATTATTAAAGTTCTTCAGCTTTCCTTAATATCCAGCAGATTCATTTTTGGTCATCAAATTAGTTTTGGTTGCATCATAACCTTGCATTGTTTTCTTTGTGTACAACAGCCAATATTAAAGACATCTATGGGGTTATCTATAAATGTTGAGATTTAAGTGATTCTAGACTACTGAAATTAATGAAAATAAATTATTCAAAGAAAGGGAGAAAAAAGTATTTTAACATAAATTCATACAAAAATTAAAAGGGCAGCGTAATATCTTGCACTGTAAAACATACATTTAATACATTGTTTTATTGCTTACTCTCAAAAAAAGAAAAAATCATGTGTTCAGTGACTTCTTTACCCAAAATTCTCTATTTATTCGACTGAGTTTAAGGAGCAGTTATAAAACTTTTAAATCAATACTATAGTAATAAGGAATTATAAAATAAATGTGTGAGCTAAATTTGTAGTGCATATAGGATGTTACTGCTTAGGAACAACTGCAATGTATTACACTCGTACATAACAGGTATAGTAAAGAATCTTTCAGAAGGTTCCAGATCTATTTCTCTACCTGTCAGTCATAAGCCACCTTTATCTTAAGCATTCATATCTATCTATCTATCTATCTATCTATCTATCTATCTATCTATCTATCTATCTATCTATCTATCTATCTATCTATCTATCTACATTTTAATAAGGTGCCTAATAAGGGTTTCAAATCATATCTATCTATCTATCTATCTATCTATCTATCTATCTATCTATCTATCTATCTATCTATCTATCTACATTTTAATAAGGTGCCTAATAAGGGTTTCAAACTGTTCACAGATGATTGTATATTTTGTGGATTGCTTTAAAAATGTAATAAACGTTAAATATAGGACGAGCAGATTTACCAAATATTGGACCAGTTTTATAGATTCATTTAAACGCGTGTATATTTATATACCTGTAATGTCTAAATTGACAGTACTGCGAAATTGAATAGAATGATAGCACACAAATGGCGTCGCAGTTGTTCGCTAACCATAATTCATGGAACACACCTTTCCCATTAGTTTAACTTTCAAATACCAAGGTGGGGTGTAGGATTTAATTAGTAATGCTAATTTAAGGTATTAGCCGTTTTATTTAACCACATCATGTAAGGATTACAACAAAGCAAGTGAGATAAAGGGTTGCTATATTTAGTAATGTAGATAAGTACTGAAGAACAGCGCTACCAAGCCACTGTGCAAAACACGTAAAATTACAATGTTAAATAATGATTTCTATGATATATATGCATATGCGTGCGTTCCTTTGTAGTCTATATATTATTTTAAACGAGGAACTTCTTCGCACATTTTTAAGTTTTAACATCATAAGACACTTACCAATTCACCAGCATAGCTGCATTGTTTTCCGCGATGAATGGAAGCTCACCATAAGTATACAGGGGTTTAAATAAGAGTACCCAGAAAATGTACATCTTCATTTCTTTTAAAATTCCATGACATTCACTGGACAGTGTTGAATCCAAATGTAAAAGTCTAAGCAGCGGCGCTATTCACCCTCAGTCATTAGTGCGCGTCCCGAAGCAGCAGCTTTGTATTAACGGTTCCGACATGATTGGTTTGCTCCGTTAGAAATGAATAAACAAAATAAAACGTTGTTTGCACTTCTTTTTAGTTCCCTTCCACGTATTTTTTTTCCCTTTGAACAATTAAATGTGAGTTTTAAACGATTGCACTGCCTAAATGAACGGAATGAAAGCGTAGGCAGTGCTTGTGGATCTCATACCGAAGGTTGCAGATTGCGACAGGGGATTAGCAAACTACAAAAATCCGATTTTGTCGAGAGAAAGCAGCAGTCATCAGTGGATTTTATGTAGTTTATCAGGCTGTACCGGACAGCTAGAGTGGATTTCCAAAATGCCCCGAATGAAATTAAATATTCTGCTTTGTTAAACAATCTCACTGAAACTGCAGGCTCAGCTGACTCCCGTTTCCTAAAGTCTCTAAAATCAGTAAATGTGGGATGGTGTCATCGGTGGGAAAGTTTGTAGGTGATCAGTTCTCGTAGTGTTTCATAAATTTTGTCTTAAAACCGTTAAAGATTAAATGCTGGTTATTAAAAGAATTCACAATTTTCTAATATTTATTGAATGCATATTTGTTCCACTTTGGGTTTCGTGTTCAGTTGCTGGTATTGTTCATAACAATGCAGTGGAGGTTGCAAAGCCTTGTTTTTAATGAAACCTCAGGCTAAGACACATGGTTACAGTCTAGGTTATTCATTCAAAGGCTATTATTATTGTTATTATTATTATTATTATTATTATTATTATTTGTTTATTTAGGCCAGTGTCATGGTTTTTTAACGTATTTTACTTTTTAATCACTTGTCTGCTACAGGCCAGTATACTGTAATGACAGCACACTTTCATCTGAAGAGAAAAATTGGTTATTTTGTAATTCAGACCTACCTGCCTTGCATTATGACAGTTATCTTATCCCAGGTGTCCTTTTGGTTAAACCGGGAGTCTGTTCCTGCAAGAACAGTGTTTGGTAAGTTTATTCCTTTTGCATAAGTCATTGAAACGTTTTCTACTGTATTTGTTCCAAACAATATTGTCTAATCTTTTCCCATACCCAATCCCAATTAAATGGACGTGTACATTTTCTGATTCATATCTACTGATTAAAAGTCAAATTCTCAGTAGCAGTAGTGCAATACAACTTTTAGTTTCTATTAAACCAGTATGTCTTTTCTACGTTGCCTTTGACTTTGAATAGGATGATTAGCTAAGATTTGTCATCTAAAAGTTTAGAGCTACACTATGTTCATGATAGCTGGCCATAATTGTTAAAAAGTGAATTCTTCTAAAGTTATTGTTCTTGATTGTATTAGATTGTTTAGACACGTTTTCTCCTATTTTGTTACTTTGTGCTAATCATTCAAGTGTAAATTATAAAGTGTACATACATTTCAGAAAAATGTATAATTTTTGTAAGTTTACTTTAAAATATGGCTATCACTTTTTGATTAACGTTTGTTTTATTGAAGACCTGTTTATTGCCATGCTTTTCCCTAACTATTAAACTTCCTATTCCAACATCAAATAAACAAAAGGTCACGCTGGTACACTTAACTTTTGGGCCCAGACTCTTTTGAGCTTTTCTCATCTATCCTCCTCTTTATAAAATTTTAGGTGTACAGAATCGGCAGCTGTTCCAGAGATATTTAATTTTCCATAACAACAAGGCTTTAGATAGATAGATAGATAGATAGATAGATAGATAGATAGATAGATAGATAGATAGATAGATAGATAGATAGATAGATAGATAGATAGATAGATAGATAGATAGCAATTTGTTTCTTTCTGAAGAAGCCAGCTTGTAGCCAGTATTGTGGAATGTAAATAAATACAGTAGGTCATAGTGTTAATTATTAAAAAAAATGTAATGCATTGCAAACAGTGTGTTACTTTTATTTTCTTTTGTAAGAAAAACTACATATTTCTCTGCCCAGCATGTTACTAAATCCTAAGCCCATACCGTTTATGAATCTTCAAGAAACTGACCAGAAACAGAGTAAAATCTGACCATTTTCTTGGGTTTTATTAACATAGTTTTATTTTTGTTCAACATGTAGTAGAGATATGAACCTTCACACTCGTAATTAAAGTAAATCTGTCTCGTTGAAGATATAGAAAACAACATTGCAAAATTTATTACTACACCATTCCAGATCAGAATGATAACATACACCAGGGTTCAATTTCATTAATTTTATTATGCAGCTTTTAGTGCCCTTTGTTTTAAGCATTTGTTCATTGTTTGGAATGTCAAATCTAGCACTGGGTACATTATAATATAAACTCCAATAAAGCTTATTTTAAATTTGAACATAATAGTTAACAAGACTCATTATTAACATGCTACCAACAAATTGTAAACAATTTTAAACAAAGTCAAAAACACAAGCCATAGTTTAATCAACAGAAGTTAAATAGAGAAAACTTTCAGTAGTGTTTATAATGCAATAAGAGAAGTCTCTCAAAATGCCTGTCTGCATAACGTCAATCCCCTTTTACAATTTCCAATGCGAACTCCTGAAGATTCAAGGTTTGTACACTAGCTGTTGTTCCACCATGTCACACTGTTTCAACCTATCTATACCAAATAATTGGTTTAAAGATAGACAGATATATTATTTCTAGGTTTCTGTTACTGGATTGCACATAGCATACTCCTTTCTGATTGACTTTGAAATTATGCCTGGCAAAAGACTGCACGTGTCTTTGTCAAATCACACAAATCTGTTTTTTGTTTTTTCTTTAATGGTGGGAATGAGTTTACGTAGTAATGCAGCATATCTGTTTTTTAAGCAAATCAGGTATTTTTACCTCAATAAAATAAGTAAAGTGTTAGGATAATATGTTACTTTGAAAATTGATCTCTGTGAATTAATGTGACTCGAACATGAAACAAAATGTTGAAAACAAAATGTGCAGACAATTGCATTAAATGTAAGACCCATAACTGCAGTACACACTCAATGTAATAATAATAATAATAATACAACAATATAAGAAATAGTGTCCCTATGGCAATATGTCTATTTTAACTGGCTAGGATGAAGGTGGGCTTGATCAAAGCAGTAGCACCTCTTAGCACATTTAATGGCATGGATTGGTGATAGCTGGAAATTTATTCAGGAATCTGGTATCCCCATAAAAGACCACATTGTAGAACATTACACAGACTGCAACGGACTGGTAGAACATACCAATTAAAGGGCCTAAGTCTCCTCAGAAAGTACAGCTGGCTGTGGCTGTTTTTGTGCATTATGCTTGTGTAGTTAATCAATCAGTCAATCCAGTCTACTGTTCAGATCGATCCTCAGGTATTTATAAGTCTGCACCAATACTCCCTCTCATCCATTAGGGTGCTCCAAAATTTTTTATAGTCTTATGTGCACTGTATATATTATACTATATTTTTTCTTTCTCTCCAAATATATATAATGTATATAATGAAAACCTAAATGCCCTAAAATTTCAAAAACACTTTGACTGATTTAATTGCAATTTACTGACATTATAGAAAAAAAAATTAGCTGACATGTTTTTATTTCTCTGTATTCTTCAGTAATATACTGTAGCTGTACTGAGTTGGGGTGTTATTTTGCACCACATCTTTTTTTTGCCTCAGTTCTGATCACACGGAGAAATAGAGTGTGCAGTTTATACAAATAAATGCAGCAAGCTGAACAGTGCCTCTGTACAAGTTAATGCTGTAATTGTGCAGATAAATGGGGCTGCTGTGAAGTGAAAAAGGACAACTACCCTGCACATGAGAAAGAGACAAGGTGGTGAGCTGCATGGAAAATGAGATGTGAAACGAACAAAGAAAAGTTAGGCGAAACACAAAAGGAAAGGGCCTCCTTTATCAGAAACCTGGAGTTTAGGGATACTTGGGGCCATCAGTCTTGTAAAACAATCTCAGCTCTTTGCTCTTTCCTAACTCCAGAGGTTCTAGTTGAGCTTTCCTCTGAGAAGCAATTCCAGGAAGAAACGTAAATGGTCCTCCTGACCATACACCAGTTAAACCTAGATTCAGGAGGAGCATTTACAAGAGTTCAGCCTGCAAGCAGAAAAAGGCCAGAACTACTGTAGAACGAAAGGTAGATAGAGTTCCAAGGTTTAATTTTAATTTTTTTTTTTTACCACCAAAACGTACACAATATATAAATATATACTAATGCACACATTTTGACTCAAGACAAATCATGTCAGACTTCTTGTCACTTAGAATAAGACAAAGCATTTTTAAAAATTTGTATTGATTTTTTTGAAATCATATTATATTACATTTCTATGTAGATATTATTTTTTTATTTTTGACTAAATGAAGATGCATTATGATTATTTTTATATTTGTTTTTTCAATTAAATGTTTCAGTAAAGAGTTGTAGATTAAGCCATTTCTTTCTTCTGATTTGTAAAACAGGGTTCCTGCTGGTTAATTTTATAGCTATGTCTGCAATCACCCATTAGTAATGAAGTGATTTTGGTCTGTAATCCTTTGCTCATTGAAATGTAATTCATTTCTCCTTTTGCATCAACAGTATTATTTTTATTGAATGGAAATTAAAATTGACATAGTGGATAGAATGATACAAATTGCTGTTTTAGGCAAAAAATATGCCCAGTTTTTGCCATCTGAATGTTCAAAACGGTAGTCTTTATTACTGCATTAGCAGCATTATTGACTTGATTTTGTTAATGGTTTCTTTTTAGAAATATGTTAATCTAAATGTAAATTAGGCTATAAGATTTTGTTATTACGTACAGTGCATCCATCCACTCTTTTTTCCTGAACCCGCTTAATCCACTAAAGGTTTGTGGGATGCTCAAGACTACAGAATATGTTAGTATTAGGCACAAACCAGGGAGTAACTGTAGACAGAACTGTAGTCCCATTCACAGGCATATATATCTACACTATATTATATTGGACTAATTTAGAGCCACCAGTTAGCCTAATCTTGTTATCTATAGTATCTGGAAGGAAAACATACAGTATACATTACTATTTTGTTATGATATGAACACAATGCCATTATATTTTTGGGGTATCATCTTATAGGCCTCAAAGCATCTAAGGTCACCAAATGTGCCTTAGGCCTTAAAGTACCTTGTCTGCAGCTGGACTCATTTGGTACATTCTTGTTTATTATGGTGTCAAACTTGAAGTAAGAATTTAACTCTAGTAGTAGCAGTATTGTCATGTTTACACAGTAGAGCACAATGCATGAGATGATTGATAAGGCATTCTGGTAGTGACTACAATTAATAACTATATTGAATTAATTAATTTATATATGTCTATCTGTTTTTTTAATACAGGAGTGACAACAGTGCTGACAATGACAACGTTAAGTATCAGTGCCCGAAACTCATTGCCTAAAGTAGCATATGCTACAGCTATGGACTGGTTCATAGCAGTTTGCTATGCATTTGTTTTCTCTGCTTTAATAGAATTTGCCACTGTAAACTATTTCACCAAAAGAAGCTGGGCATGGGATGGTAAAAAAGCATTAGAAGCCTATCAACCTAAGGTACAGTATGTTGGAGCTTATTCTTGAAAAAACCTTACAACAATTTGATACCTTTGTGTTTTGCAGTCATAGTATTTTAAATTAGTAAGCTTAAAAAAAACCATGGTGAGCTGTGAAGAAGAAATTCTTTCACACTGCAGCATTACTGATGGTTTCAGCAACAGTAGTTTAGTAGCTAGAAATTTAGTTATGATTTTTTTGTGTTGTAATAAAAGAGTCATGCTTTTATAAACATTTTCATTTTTTCAAGCACATTCATTGATTAACTATTTTATGATCACTGTTATTGGGTGGTGCAGTGGTAGTGCTACTGCCTCACAGTATAGAGACCTGAGTATGGATCCCGGGTTCTCCCTGTGTGGAGTTTGCATGTTCACCCCATGTCTGCATTGGTTTCCTCCAGATGCTCTGGTTTCCTCCCACAGTCCTAAGACATGTTAGGTAGATTGGCAACGCTAGTGTGTGTGTGTTTACCCTGCGATGGACTGGCACCCTATCCAGGGTTTGTTCTTGCCTTGTGCCCTATGCTTGCTGGGATAGGCTCCAGCACTCCCTGCAACCCTGTTCAGGAATAAACTGGTTAGAAAATGACTGACTGATTACTGTTATTTTAAAAAGTGTTTGCAAATTTTACTGGAATTGTTTACACTGTAAAAACGAAAAATAGTAGCAACAATAATAAATGAAACTACTTCTCTAATGAAGTGCCATTATCCATCAATGAAGCAGTTTAAAACAACTGATGGTCGTCAGTAGCTAAATAATATACCGGCGGTAAACTGCACACAATCAGCACCAAGGCCAAGATTTGAACCCATGACTTTAAAGCTGTGTGGCACTTGTGCAAAATAATGTACCTCCTACAGTAGGTGTTGCAGATATTCAGTCTTGAAATAAATGATCAAGACAGATGGGAAATCTGAGCAGTCAGAGATTTAACAGAAAGCTGGCACACTAAAGAACTGAACCAAACTCAAAATCATAACCTCAAAATAACTCTATAGAAGATTTTTGATATTTCTCTCTCTCTCTCTCTCTCTCTCTCTCTCTCTCTCTCTCTCTCTCTCTATATATATATATATATATATATATATATATATATATATATATATATATATATATATATATATATATATATATAAACAAAATTTGGACACCATTTAGTATGTACCTTCATCTTAAATGGCCAGATGAACGCAGTTTACCATCCTTGCAATGTATAAATAACAGCGTAGCAGCCAACACCAAAAGTATTACTGACTTAATTAATACAAAACACTATACACCACAACTACACACTTACAATAAATTGGTATTTAATGGCAGTTTATGGTTCTTTATAGGGTTGTGTGTGTTCTTTCAGAGCTATTGCTTGACAAAGCACCATTCCATTCTGCAAAGGGTTTCCATATGAAGTTGGTTCTTTGTGCTTTGAAAATCTCTCCAATATGTAGAAAAAAAGAGCAAAAAACAGAAAGCTTTAATGTGTGGTAGGCTACTGGGCACAACGCTAACAGATCAAGAAAACCTGACCTAACCTATGTTATTACATGCAGCAGGAGTCCTTTTAAAATTATGACCATTTGGTATCTCACAAATCTCTTACCATCTAGTCATTGTTATTCACTGTACTGAGTGTGTTACAGATCTAAATAAATAAAGGTTCTTTCTGGAACCTTCATGTGTATGGGTCTTTTTGGAACCAAAAATGGTTCCCCTATGGCATCACTCTGAAGAACCACTCTGGCGCCTTTATTTTCAAGAGTGTACTTTCTAAATTGTTAGAGTAGGGTCCTAAGACAAAAAAATGTCAGTTTAGTATCCATAAAAAGTGTACTGTGTAAGACATTTGGTCTGACAGGACTCTGACTGTAGAAATATGCAAAGTTTTTACAGGTTAATTTATTTGTTTACGGGTGCCACCATTTTGTGTGTTTATTTTTTGGGATGATGGCTATTTGTGCATTTGCCTTCATGAGTGATGTGATCCTAAAGCCTTGGGTTGCTTTAATGTTAGGCCCTTAACATGTGTGCCATGTGACCCTTGGAATCATGGCAGTCATATCATAAAAGATGCATTAAACAGGATCTGATATTTGTGGCAGTGTAAAGGAACAACATTCTTCTTGCTAGGATCATCCTAGTTTTGTTTTTGACTTTTACGTGTAGCATTATTCCTGGTGATCAGTCCTTATCTTAATGTATTTTGACCTTGGCTATGTTAGACTAATCTTATGTAACAAATTTAATATCTCTAAAAATTCATAATTAAAGCGTCTATTGGGGCTCATATGGAGATATCCCAATGGTCACAACAAGCTAGAAATGAGCAAGCAAAAGGTGCCAAACTAGGGGGTGTGTTTGCATGGGCACATTTGGATTTTGCCCTTGGTGACACCACAGTTAGTCTAAACTAGAAAGGCAACTCTCATGCCATGAGAGATTTGGATGAGTACGATACTGCAGAGTATCAGAAACACTGTATCAACTAATAACTCCTAAGTGGAGATAATGGCAAAAGACTGAGGAAAAAGCAACAGCATAAATAATTTTTTAAACTTAGTAAAGAAAATATATATTTAACAGGACTTTATATTTGGTAATGATTAAAAGGAACTAGTTAAAGTGACTGGACAGGTACATAGGATGCCCCATTGCTGGTCCACAAGGCGCAGTCCACGAGGAGAAAACCCAGAGCACAATGGAAGAATTTCATTATAACTCTAGGCTAGTCCGAAGGAGCTGAAGGAAGCTGCTCTTGATAAGACAATGACATTATTTTTAATTATTATTGCTGCATACCCATTTAAAACATATAAACAAATGATATTCTCATCATTCCTGAAAAAATCGTAGTCTCAAAATGTTTAATTTCAAGTACTCAATAGCAGCAGTATCTGGTAAAAGACTATAGTTGATTTAGACCATCATTTTATTTATATAGAGCATTTTAATTTGGCTTAGGTTTCATTTTAGACAGTCCTATATCTTAGAAAATAATGAAGCAAGTCTTCTTTTTAGCAGATATTTGCAGAAGACCTGATTTTCTCAAGTCTAGGTTTTTGTAAAGGCCAAGCACAAATGTCAGCTTGAGTGTCCTTACATACATGCCTGGATTAGGCAGAAATTGCCAATACAGTATTACATTTTCCTAATAAAATGATAGAATTGCATTTGTGATCAAGGAGACTCATTTCTTTGAATCTGAAGTACTAATAAATAGCTGATTCAATGCCAAACCCTTGGCAAAAGTAACAGGTATTTTGTGAAAGTGTATAATTCTTTCTATGCTTTCTAAAGAGAGACTTATCTTTTTTTCCCTTACAGAAAAAAGATCCTTTGGCTCTAACAAAGAAGGCAAATAATGCCTATGCGGTCGGAGTCAACTACACACCTAATATCACGAAGGACTCTGTCTTATCCACAATTTCCAACAGCACAACAGTACAAGTAAAGCCTACAGAAGGAAAACCACCGGATGCTAAAAAAACCTACAACAGTGTTAGCAAGATCGACAAAATGTCTAGAATAGTGTTTCCCGTTTTGTTTGGAACGTTCAACTTGGTATACTGGGCAACTTACCTGAATCGAGAACCAGTCATAAAGGGGCCCCTTACTCCTAAATGAAGTGCTGAAACAAATTTTACAGTTATCTGAACATTAGCCATATTGTTAAGCAAAAGGGATTGCTATATAAGAGGTAGCACTTAAGACTTGCATAGACAGTGCACACACCTCAGGTTTGGAGAACTTTGTTTTTCTTGATTTGCATGTTCAATGTTGCCATGTTTGCCTTGACTATTTATATTTCTACAGTAACTCCACTGTAAAGAATGTTGCATTTATATAAAGCAGAAGTGTTTCTATCTTTTGAAAATAGGAATAAAGTGCTTTGTAAATAAAACAAGAAAGCATTTTGCATTTCATTGCCATGTACTGTGTACCACTGATATGAATGAAATTAGATTCTTAAACTTTGATTACATATAACTATATAGCATATAACACTAATACTGTACTATAAAATTCCTACTGAGATTTGATGCTAGTGAAAATGCAATTTCAGAATGTAGAAACAAATTGTTTTCATTATTCATTCCATAAACTATTTATCATTTTAAAATTATTTAAATTAGTCATTGTAGAAATATCCCACCCTTTGCAATTTGTTTTTGTATATTAGGTAAATGCTATCTCTCAGCAACAATCAAATTTCAAAGACTGGCGTATTTATTTATGCGAACACCCAGGGAAAAATGCATTAGGTAATAGTGTAGTATTAGTATATCTCTAATTTCAGGTTCTAAGCAGGACTGGTTAATAAAAAGTCTACCAAAAAAGCAATATAAGCATGAGGTTATTTTTATATCAAGTGGACCTCCACAATTTTTGTACTGTTGCTATTTCAATTTGTGAACTTATCATACAGGAACAACTTGCTTCAGTATTGGTGTAGTTTATGTTTTCATTTTATTGTTTTATTTCTGTTGCTTAGATATTTCCTGTATTGGTGAAAATGCTTTCAAGTCGATAACAGTTCTGTATTGCTTAATTATTTTCTTTAAGTGAAAACTGTTTTCATAACAAAATTTGAAAGTTTGGATAATTTAAATTATTTCGACAATTAAAATGGCTGCAAACATGTACTAACAATGACTGACTAAATTATCTATTGAGTGATATACATGAAAATGTAGTTTCATGCAATAACTGAGGCCACAGAATGCAAAGTTACAAGTATCTACTGCTTCTGCCTTATACAGTCTTTGGCACCTTCATGAAAATTAGATAGTATATTAAAATTTTGGAAGTTGCATTGTCAGTTTAATTAACTATAGAATTATTGCAGAGCTGTACTTTCAGCTGTTCATTTGAAATGTGATGAACAGATGAGTAGGTGTTTAAAAGGATTAAGGATTGCAGTGTGTTATCCACTAGATATTTTAGAAACCAGTAGTGCATAATGATTTATCAGTGCGAGGTGATGAAATATAACAGGCGTTTTCGTTTTTAATTATGTATTTTTTACCGTTAACACAAGATTAATGTTCTGATATCATTCTCAGCATTATGTTACTGAAGCAATAAATAAATGCCTGATAAATTCTAAATATTTGTACTTTCTTTCTTTGAAATGAATAATCCAAAAACAGTTTGAATCAATGCATTATATTTAGAGTATAACATACTGTATGTGGCATAGTATCTACTATATAATAAAACGCTAAGATCTATGTGTCCATTCCTCAGAACAATCTGATTGGTCAGTTTGGTTTTAGTGACACGACGAAAGAGTAGAGGTGCATGAGGTACGCTGAGAGAATCACCATAATAGACAGCAATTATAAAACCGGACAGGAGGCATGAAAGGTGCCTCACGAATAATAAAAGAGAATGAAATACAGACTTTACAGAAACACACACAAGAAAGGGAGCGCCAATGAAGAGGTGTTCACACACATGTGAATGCGCAGGAAAAGCACTGAAGGTACAAATAGGTCAAGAAGTAGCAAATATTTTTTTTAATTATTCCATTACATGTCTGGCTAATAACATACTGTATACCTGTATATAATGATGGGGTATCCCTGTGTGCCACCCTAACCTTGAAAAATAATGCCTGTTTGTTAAAAACCTAAAAGACAATACAAAAGAAGAAGAGACTTGATTGGAGAAAACAAATAAATCCATACAGCTACACTAGGCCTTTCTAAAAAGGCTTCGATCCCTGCCCATCTATCTAGTCTACTTTCCTACTGTTCCCAAACTGCACGTTACAAGCACAAAGTAACTCTCCAACTCATCTATAAAGAACTTTTATATTTACTCTTTATTCTTCTTGGTGTTAACTCCAAGCATCACTCCAGGCTCGGAATTCTGTATGTATACTGTGGCATGCAGAAGTTTGGGCACCCCTGCTTAAAATGTCTGTTAATGTGAATAGTTAAGTGAGCAGAAGATGAACTGATCATCAAAAGGCATAACGTTAAAGATGACACATTTCTTTAATATTTTAAGCGAGATCACATTTTTATTTCCATCATTCATAGGTTCAAAATACCAAAAAGGACCTAAAGCAAACGTCTGGGCACCCGACGTGGTCCATACTTAGTAACACCCCCTTTGGCAAGTATCACAGCTTGTAAATGTTTTTGTAGCCAACTCAGTCTTTCAATTCTTACTTGGGGTGTTTGTGCCCAATTGTCCTAGCAAAAAGGCTTCTAATTCTTCAAGGCTCTTGGGCCATCTTGCATGCACTGCTCTTTTTAGATCCAGCCACAGATTTTCAGTGATGTTTAGGTCAGGGGACTGTGAGGGCCATGCAAAACCATCAGCTTGCGCCTCTTGAGATATTACGTAGCAGGTTTTGAGGTGTGTTTTGGGTTATTATCTTGTTGTAGGACCCGTCCTCTTTTTAACTTCAACTTTTTTACAGATGATATGATGTTTGCTTCTAGAATTTGCTGCTATTTATTTGAATCCAAAAAAGCCCAAAACATGATCAATCTACCCCCACTTTAGGACATTCTGACCAAAAAGTTGTATTTTGAATTCATCAGTCCACAGGCTTGTTTAGATGTTCATTTGCAAACTTCAGGCATTCAATTTTGTGGCTAGGATGCAGGAAAGGTTTTCTTCTGCTGACTCTATCATGAAGGTATATTTGTTCAGGGGCAGCTGCACAGTAGAACACTACACCACCATTCCAAGATCTGCTAAATCTTCCTGGAGGCCTTTGGCAGTCAAATTGGGGTTTTTAGTTGACTTTCTAGCAATCCAACAAGCAGTTCAATCAGGAAGTTTTCTTGGTCTTCCAGACCTCAACTTGACCTCCACCATTCCTGTTAACTGCCATTTCTTAATAACATTACGAACTGAGAAAACGGCTACCTGAAAACACTTTGCTATCTTCTTGTGGTCTTCTGCTTTGTGAGCTTAAATTATTTTATTTTTCTAGAGTGCTAGGCAGCTGCTTAGAGGAGCCCATGGCTGTTGATTTTTGGCACAAGGTTTGAGGAGTCAGAATTTATATAGTTTTGCAATTTGCATCACCTGACTGTGAACAAGCCACAGGCCTAAGAAGCTAATGAATGTCTGACAATGTGGTAAAAGTTATCTGAGACCTCACATATCTTGGGGTGCCCAAACTTTTTCAGGGTGCTCCTTTCCTTTTGTCACTGTACAATTGTACAAAAAACAAAACAGTACACTAATCTTGCATACAATGCTGTAAAGAAAGGTGTCATCTTTAATTTTAGGCCTTTTGGTTATCAGTTTATCTTCTGCTCACTTAACTAGTCACAGTAACAGACATTTTAAGCAAGGGTGCCCAAACGTTTGTATGCCGTTGTAAATATTATTACAACTGGAATGACAAATAATGATTCACTTTACAGAGTTAGGGCTGAATAACTCCATTAGTGTTAGTATTAGTAGTAGTATTAGTATTCTACTGCCATCTAGTGGATGAAATAGCATCATGCTGCAAAAAATCATGAATATTTCTATACGTTCTGACACTTTATAATAAATCATTAATATTCATGAGTGGGACAAAGTCATCAGCTAAAAACAAAATGGCAAACGAAAACACATAAAAGCATTTTTAGAACAAAGCGATGCTGAATCATTGCTCATATCGAGTGACAGTAATGGCTATATGAATTGGTCATTAGATGTTGACATGGACAGTGAGACTGACACCTGCCGTCAGATTCCGACCTGCCAAGTTTAAGTGATGTTATTATTATGTGTCAGCTTCATACTTCTGCTGACAATCCTAAACATCCTTGTTGCCGATTTATAAGTAACCCCAGTCTAAAGATGTTTGTTTATCATGACTATCTGGATTATTTACAATCCATTGTTAATTTTCTGATGGATAAAATAGTTGGTGAGACAAACTGCTATGCTGTGGAGTGTAGGAAAAGTAACAGTAAACCATTTGCTTGTCGCGGTTGCTAGGAGCATATCGCTGTCACAGCAGGCATCTCACATTACAGAACAGGTAATCCACTTGAAGCTACGAATATTTGGTCCCAGCTAGTACTTGGAAGGGAGACCATCTAGGAGAAGTTTGGGTTGCTGCTGGAAGGGGTGTTACTGAGGCCAGCAGGGGGTGCTTACCCTGTGATCTGAATGTGGATACCAATGCCACAGTGCAGAGATGGGGACACTGTGCTGTAAAAATGGTGCATTCTTTCAGTTGAGACGTAAAACCAAGATCCTACCTCTCTGTGCTCATAAAAGATCCCGGGGTATCCTTCATAAAGAGTAGGGTGTTTATTCCAATGTCCAGGCTAAATTGTCGAATATGGCCCAGTCATTTTGGCCCCCTAATCATCCCCTGTCTCTAATTAGTTATCTCTCTCTCAGCAAATGCCTGGTGAGTATACTGGTGCAAAAATGGCTGTCGTTGCATTATTCAGGTGGATGCTACACATTAGTGATTTTTTAAGTGGCTCTATACTCACTGAAGCACTTTGAGTAGTGAGAAAAGAGCTATGTAAATATAAAGAATTATTATTATTATGATGATGTGGTTTTTTTTCAGTCTCCTAAGACTGCAGGGCATAGTGAGTAAGCCAGTCCAGAGATTGTACTGGTCTACAAACCATTTGTAGCAGTGAAGTTATGAGTGAGTGTTGTCTGCCACTCATTATGAAATTCCTCTAATAAAAATGATTACAATGAAACCAACCACTGTACAAACTGTGTGATATGCATCAGGTGATCATTAAAAATATACAGAAGTTGTATGTTCCTGATTGTGATATAAGTATTGATGAAAGTCTCATGGGATACAACAGAAGGCTGTTGTGGATACAGTACTTTGCATCCAAACAGAGAAATTCTTGAGAAACCACCTCTGAGTACATCTGGAACTCAATGCTTTACACCGGTAGAAGGACCAAGTGGGATGGCAAGTACACTCAATACAGATCTGCTACATCATCAATGCAGTCACTGGTGGACCCTTTGCTTGACCATGTTTACTGTATAATGATGCTTGAGATTTTACTTCAATGGAAAACGGATTCATATGGTACAGTACAACCAAACCACTGTGATATGCTTGGTGACTCCAGGTGTGTGAATGTGTCAAAACTGTTGCATGGCTTGGTAGCTGTGTGGCAAAAAGTCAAAATGATTGTGATGAAGTGGAGGAAAAGAAAGATGTCTCCCTCCTAAGCACTTTTCACAATGCAGCAACTGTAAATGTCTGTGTCAGAGGAAATGAGGAAGTCCCTGCCTTGCACTGGGTTAGGCTACAATAACACAATGATCAATGTCATTCATTCAGGTCAGGCACTGATAGTGCACCCTGTCATGCGCCAGCAACAGTAAAAACATTACAAAAAAGCTTTTGATGTCTGATCAAACCATGCCTTTTTGCATTGGTGACTGTTTCTAAACATACCACATGAAGAATGCATATTATATCTGCATCAATACAGCAGTGGACACTAAACATACCTTTCCTACTGATGTTGACATTTTGGTATTTACATGCCAAAGTTACACATAATAACATTTTTTGTTGTATAAAAAAATTAAAAGCTTTTGGTTTGTTTTGTGCTATTGTGGCCACACTATCCTCTATCGTCAGCTCTCTTCTTAACTCTAGGCACTGGGCTTTAAACTATTTTGGGCAATCCCCAAAACTCTGATCAGGGTTAGGGATTTCCTCACAAAGTCCTGCTGCCTGAGTTTCAGAGCCTTGATGAATGGAATGATGGATGATTACGGTTACTTAAAGGGATTAGTCATTCGACCTGCCACTTAAAATTTCCACTAGGACTCACAGCCTACAATTGCTTCCTTGATGGTATGTTGGAATTTTCTTTCTCTCTTTTTTAATTTTTTTTATTTTACTGATTTTATTGTAATCATTCCATACAAATAGATCAATTTTTACATAAAATAGGATTGAAAACAAATCAACCACCATCCCTGAGAAAGAGAGCATGGCCAACGGAATAAAACTTAAAGCTAGTAAAAATAAAGAAATTGATGAGTTTAATAGGTGGATAAAGATAAATGGAGAAGAAAAAGAAATGGGAAGAGAATCTGCTTTCTCAGTGCTTTAAGAGCTTATTCTAAAATATTATTGATTAGATCCTGCCAGGTTTTGAAAAAAGTTCTGCACAGATCCTCTAACTGAGAATTTGATTTTTTCCAATTTCAAATAATATAAAACATTAGTTACCCACTGACTTAAAAGAAGAGAGTTAGGATTCAATAGTGTAGTGAAGGCAATCACAGTTTGTCCTTCTCCACTTTAAGTCCATCTTGAAGGACACCAAACACAGCTGTTAATGGGTTAGGAGGGATTGTGACACCAAGGCTGTCTGAGAGGCACTTAAAAATTTTTGTCCAGAATGATGTTAATTTGGCGCAGGACCTAAACATGTGACCCAGTGAGGCAGGAACTTGATTACAGCGTTCGCAGGTTGGATCTTACCCTGGAAACATTTTGGACAATTTTAAGAGAGATACAGTAGATGTGCTCGATATATAATTTTGAGTTGAATAATTGTATGCTTTGTGCATATGGAGCTTGAATGAATTCTCTGCATTGCTACTTTCCACTCCTTTTCTGATATGTTGAGTGAGAGATCCTTTTCCCATTGTCCTCTTGGATCTTTGAAAGGGAGGGATGGTAAAATAATTTTATATATTTCAGAAATGCTGTCTGAGTCCTCGAAACTGAGCAATATTTTTTCCAGCACAGAGGAAGGTGGGAGATGGGGAAAATCGGGCAGGTTCTGTTTAACAAAGTTTCTAATTTGAAGATAGTGAAAGAAATGTGTAGCTGGAAAGTTAAATTTGGAATGTAATTGTTCATAGGATGCAAAGATGTTGTCTATATAAAGATCTCTGAGCAATTTAATCCCAAATGTTTTCCAGATATTAAAGATATATTTAATATTTTTGCGAGGGTTGAAAAAGGTGGTTCTCATGCAGAGGTGCCACAGATAAAAGATTCTCCATCTTAAAATGCTTTCTACATTGGTTCCATATTCTGAGTGAGTGAAGCACAATTGGGTTATTAGTATATTGGCGATACCTTGCATTTATTGGGGCACAAAGCAGGGAATATAAAGAAGTATTGCAGGATTTTATTTCTATTGCGGACCAAGCTTCTGTATGTTCATCTATTTGTGTCCAGGTTTTTATAGCTTGTACAGTATGTGTGCTGCCCAGTAATAAAACTGAAAGTTAGGTAGAGCCATGCCACCTTCTGCCTTAGGTCTTTGTAGAGTCGCTTTTTGGATACGTGGATGTTTTAAGTTCAAAATAAATAAATGAGGTTATGGTTGAATGTAATTACTTAAAGAATGATTTATTGATGTATGTTGGAATGTTTTGAAATGAAAAGAGAAGCTTAGGCATTTTCTTTCTCAACCCCTCTTATCCACACTAAGATATAATTGCAACTGGAATTTCTGCTTGGAGTACATACCACTGAAAAATTGGGTACAGTGACCTCTCATGATGCCTCACTCATGCTGCACTGCTCATGGATCCCCATAAACATTTGTCCAGTAGACACACAGACCTCCAGTGGTTGTTTACTCACTTCACTTCTAAGGTTATCCTCTGAACTTTCACTGATGCATCTCATTCTTCCATCAGCTGCCAGGCCACATAATGATTCACCTTGCTGTGGAATACAACCTTTTAAAATCCGTTTACCTACATTATGTTTCAGATTTGCCAAATAAGGACCATGTTTATTGTAGATGAAACATATCCAAACAATATCTTTATCTGTAAACAAAATCCACAGACATAACCCTGGCAAACATGGGTGGAACATAAAAATTAGTCTTTCATCCATGTAGCAATCCTGGTGTTCTGAAACATGGAGGCATCAATAGTACTCTCTGCTCCAATTTGGCCTCACCCTAGACAGCCAAATCCCAACTCAAATGGCAGGCTTTGGCCGCCTATGCTAAGGCTGTTAAAAGATTAAAAATAACCAGGTCATAAAAAGGTTGAAGAGGAAAATTGTGAAACACAAATCCAAAAAGTTAAAAAAGTACTTTATAATCCAAGAATCTATTAGTCAAAAAAAATACAAAAGGCACAAATGGAGCAAAAAAAAGGTTTTGCTTAAAGGCAGACAAATAAATCCAGACAAAATCCAAAACCAGTATCTTATTCAAGAGTTAGGGTCAACAACAGAACATTTAATAAAGTACAAGGAAAACAAAGCAACAATCAAGAACAAATAATATCAGTGGCAAAGCTGTTGGACATTCATCAGCTTCAGTTTAAGTACTGCCTAATTAGGTGGCCCTGCCTTCTAAAACTTCATATACAGGAGGCAGGGCAGATAATAAAAAAAACAGTAAATATATACTTAACAGAAAAATAAAAAATAAACACCATATCAATTACTTAAATCCTACACAGTCAAGGCAAAACCAAAAACAGAATTAAAAACACAATATACAAAATTATTTTTAAACATTAACATAAGAGACTAAATAAACATAAAATAAGCTTATGCCCTGGCTGAAACATAGCAGAGATATGTACAAACAAGTCTAAATTTCATTAAAATTCCTATTAAAAATTTTAGTAAATTGAACTAATAGAAGTTCTGGGGCATAATCTTATGTTCTTATTTTTTTTATTATTTTACCATCAGTTGAACAAATACTGTGCGCATAGTCTGGGGCGCAGGCATTTAGCAAATTGGATGCCAACATGGGTTTTTGGTAAATTCCACTGTCAGAAGAAACTGCCAAATACACCACCTTTATTACCCTATTTGGACAGTACTATTTCAATAGACTGCCATTCGGTATTACCACTGCATCAGAACATTTTCAGAAAAGAATGTCCTATGTCCTGGAAGAGTTGCCAGGCACTGTCCCTTACATGAATAATATTTTCATTTGGGGCAGAAATAAGTCTGAGCATGACAAGAGGGTGCACAACGTATTAAAGAGGCTCCAGAAGGCAGGCATTACACTAAATATTGAAAAGTGTGAGCTAAGCAGAAAGGAACTAAAGTTTCTTGATTATATTTTGTCAGTAAAAGGGGTACAGCCAGATCCAGATAACATCACAGTCATTTAAAAATGAATGTGCCAACCAGAGTTAGTGAGCTTAGGAGATTTCTAGGGATGGTAAACCAGTTGGGAAAATTCATCCCATGTCTGGCTGAACAGGGCAAGCCTCTGAGAGATCTGGGGCCTCGTGCATAACACCGTGCATAGAATTCACACTAAAACATGGCGTACAGACAAAAGCGGAAATGTTCGTATGCACAAAAAAATCCAGATGCATAAATCTGTGCGTTCGCCAACTTCCACATTCTTCCGCTCCATAAATCCTCGTCAGCATGAAAAGTAACGCACATGCACACACCTGCTACCACTCCCAAAAGGCAATGGCAAAAGCACAGGGGAAAATAGAAGACTTTCAGTGAATACCAAGTAGAGGCAAGGAAAAACGTACTATTTGTTGGTTTAAACAGTGGTATAAACAACAAAAGGAAGTTAATTAAGTGACATTGAGTACCAGAGAAACTCGAAAGCTCAACTCAGCTCAGCTCAAAGTCGCACAGTGCCCGAAATAAAAAAGAAGTTGTGCCCGAAATAAAAAAGAAGTTGTCAGATATCAAAGTCGCCGTGACAAGGCGAGTCATAGCCCACTGTCTAAGTGTCATATGAAAGCTTATTAGGGTACAGAGAAAAGAAAAAAAAAATAGGGACACAGTGGGGAAAAAAGCTTGAAATGTCAACTTTAATCTCGAAATTTCCACTTTAATCACATAGTTTATTTTGTCATTAAAGTAGAACATCATAAACTTCATCTTAAAATCATTTAATTTACTAGTTTCTCAAAATACCATCATAACCTAAGTAGCACGTTAAATGCTTTGTTTTGTATGTGTTCTTCTATGTGCTCTATGTGTGTGAATCACTATGTGCTTCTTAAACAGGCTTTTTCTTCCTCCGACAGGACACAGAATCCATTGCATTCGTGATATTACAGCTCTCTGAATAATTTAAATACTGAGATGTATACTTGATATAATTTTCATGATGATAGGAATTAAAGCATGTATTAAACATGGGAACACGGTGTCACAGTGATAGTGACGAACTGGCACCCCATTCAGAGATTGTTCCTGCCTCACGCAAGATGCTTGGTGTGCCGTGCGCGACCTTCGTTTAAATAATTTATTGCAGCAGTACTGTCTCTTTCAAACGTACTAACCCCCAATTCCTGTCCTTCCTTTTCTTTCTCAAAGTACCCAATCACCACACAATCAGCTCAGTAATAAACGTTAAGCCATCTGTATGCTTAGAATTCTGATTCTTCAAAACTTTTAAGGAACATTAAAATATCTTCGTAGTACATGTTTGATTATTCTATCCATCTATCCTTCCAGTATCGTGCCAGCCCCAGCAAGAATAGAGCATTAGGCAGGAACAATCCCTGAACTAGCTAGCGCTGCGACACTGTGTCCTCACATGTTTAATTATTAATAATATAGATCATTTAAATGATGTTAACATTTTATCTGTATA